>NW_027596923.1:0-127768 GCF_964194155.1 Cetorhinus maximus
CGCTTTCACTGTCTCTCTCGCTTTCTCTGTCTCTCCCGCTTTCTCTGTCTCTCTCACTTTCTCTCTCTCTCGCATTCTCTGTCTCTCTCGCTTTCTCTGTCTCTCTCGCTTTCTCTGTCTCTCTAGCTTTCACTCTCTCTCTCGCTTAATCTCTCTCTCTCGCATTCTCTGTCTCTCTCGCTTTCTCTGTCTCTCCCGCTTTCTCTGTCTCTCTCGCTTTCTCTGTCTCTCTCGCTTTCTCTGTCTCTCGCTTTCTCTGTCTCTCTCGCTTTCTCTGCCTCTCTCGCTTTCTCTCTCTCTTGCTTTCACTCTCTCGCATTCTCTCTCTCTCTCGCTTTCTCTGTCCCTCTCGCTTTCTCTGTCTCTTTATTTTTCTCTCTCTCGCTTTCTCACTCTCGCTTTTTCTCTATCTCTCGCTTCTCTGTCTCTATCACTTTCTGTCTCTCTCGCTTTCTCTCTCTTTCTCCCTTTCTCTGTCTCTCTCGCTTTCTCTGACTCTCTTGCTTTATCTGGCTCTCTTCCTTTTTCTGTCTCTCTCGCTTTCGCTGTCTCACTCTCACTATCTCTGTCTCTCTCGCTTTCTCTGTCTCTCTCACTTTCTCTGTCTCTCTCACTTTCTGTCTCTCTCGGTTTCTCTCTCTTTCTCGCTTTCTCTGTCTCTCTCGCTTTCTCTGACTCTCTCGCTTTATCTGTCTCTCTTGCTTTCTCTGTCTCTCTCGCTTTCTCTGTCTCTCTCGCTTTCTCTCTCTCGCTTTCTCTGTCTCTCTCGCTTTCTCTTTCTCTCTCGCTTTCTCTGTCTCTCTCGCTTTCTCTGTCTCTCTCGCTTTCTCTGTCACTCTAGCTTTCTCTGTCTCTCGCTCTCTCTGTCTCTCTCGCTTTCTCTGTCTCTCTCGCTTCCTCTGCCACTCTCGCTTTATCTACCTCTCTCACGCTTTCTCTGCCTCTCTCGCTTTCTCTACCTCTCTCACTTTCTCTCTCTCTCTCTCGCTTTCTCTGCCTCTCTCGCTTTCTTTGCCTCTCTCGCTTTCTCTGTCTCTCTCGCTTTCTCTGCCTCTCTCTCTTTCTCTCTCTCTCTCTCGCTTTCTCTGCCTCTCTCGCTTTCTCTGTCTCTCTCGCTTTCTCTACCTCTCTCACGCTTTCTCTACCTCTCTCACGCTTTCTCTGTCTCTCTCGCTTTCTCTACCTCTCTCACTTTCTCTCTCTCTCTCTCGCTATCTCACCCCCTCGCTTTCTCTTTCTCTCTCGCTTTCGCTGTCTCTCTCGCTTTCTCTGTCTCTCTCGCTTTCTCTGTCTCTCTCGCTTTCTCTGCCTCTCTCTCTTTCTCTGCCTCTCTCGCTTTCTCTGTCTCTCTCCCTTTCTCTGTGTCTCTCGCTTTCTCTGACTCTCTCGCTTTCTCTGCCTCTCTCGCTTTCTCTCTCTTTCTCTGGCTTTCTCTGTCTCTCTCGCTTTCTCTGCCTCTCTCGCTTTCTCTGCCTCTCTCGCTTTCTCTGTCTCTCTCCCTTTCTCTGTGTCTCTCGCTTTCTCTGACTCTCTCGCTTTCTCTGCCTCTCTCGCTTTCTCTCTCTTTCTCTGGCATTCTCTGTCTCTCTCGCTTTCTCTGCCTCTCTTGCTTTCTCTGTCTCTCTCGCTTTCTCTGTCTCTCTCGCTTTCTCTTCCTCTCTCGCTTTCTGTGTCTCTCTCGCTTTCTCTGTGTCTCTCGCTTTCTCTCTCTCTTTTGCTTTCTCTGTCTCTCTCGCTTTCTCTGACTCTCCCGCTTTCTCTGTCTCTCTCGCTTCCTCTCTCTCTCGTTTTCTCTCTCTCTCTCGCTTTCTCTGCCTCTCTCGCTTTCTCTGCCTCACTCGCTTTCTCTGTCTCTCTCACTTTCTCTGTCTCTCCCGCTTTCTCTGTCTCTCTCGCTTCCTCTCTCTCTCGCTTTCTCTCTCTCTCTCGCTTTCTCTGACTCTCTTGCTTTATCTGTCTCTCTTGCTTTCTCTGTCTCTCGCTTTCTCTGTCTCTCTCGCTTTCTCTGTCTCTCTCGCTTACTCTGCCTCTCTCGCTTTCTCTATCTCTCTCGCTTTCTCTGTCTCTCTCGCTTTCTCTGTCTCTCTCGTATTCTCTGTCTCACTCGCTGTCTCTATCTCTCTCGCTTTCTCTGTCTCTCTCGCTTTCTCTGTCTCTCTCGTTTTCTCTGTCTCTCTCGTATTCTCTGTCTCTCTCGCATTCTCTCTCTCTCTCGCTTTCTCTGCCTTTCTCGCTTTCTCTGTCTCTCTTGCTTTCTCTGTCTCTCTCGCTTTCTCTCTCTCTCTCGCTTTCTCTGCCTCTCTCCCTTTCTCTACCTCTCGCTTTCTCTGACTCTCTCGCTTTCTCTGTCTCTCTCGCTTTCTCTGCCTCTCTCGCTTTCTCTGTCTCTCTTGCTTTCTCTGTCTCTCTCGCTTTCTCTCTCTCTCTCGCTTTCTCTGCCTCTCTCGCTTTCTCTACCTCTCGCTTTCTCTGACTCTCCCGCTTTCTCTGTCTCTCCCGCTTCCTCTCTCTCTCGATTTCTCTCTCTCTCTCGCTTTCTCTGTCTCTCTCGCTTCCTCTCTATCTCGATTTCTCTCTCTCTCTCACTTTCTCTGCCTCTCTCGCTTTCTCTGCCTCTCTCGCTTTCTCTACCTCTCTCACTTTCTCTCTCTCTCTCTCGCTTTCTCTGTCTCTCTCGCTTTCTCTGTCTCTCTCGCTTTCTCTGTCTCTCACGCTTTCTCTGTCTCTCTCCCTTTCTCTACCTCTCTCACTTTCTCTCTCTCGCTTTCTCTGTCTCTCTCGCTTTCTCTCTCTCTCGCTTTCTCTGCCTCTCTCGCTTTCTCTACCTCTCTCGCTTTCTCTCTCTCTCTCACTACCTCTCTCGCTTTCTCTCTCTCTCTCGCTTTCTCTTTCTCTCTCGCTTTCTCTGTCTCTCTCGCTTTCTCTGCCTCTCTCGCTTTCTCTACCTCTCTCGCTTTCTCTCTCTCTCTCGCTTTCTCTCTCTCTCGCTTTCTCTGTCTCTTTCGCTTTCTCTCTCTCTCTCGCTTTCTCTGTCTCTCTCGCTTTCTCTGCCTCTCTCGCTTTCTCTCTCTCTCTCGCTTTCTCTGGCACTCTCGCTTTCTGTGTCTCTCTCGCTTTCTCTGTCCTCTCGCTTTCTCTGTCTCTTGATTTCTCTCTCTCTCTCTCGCTTTCTCACTCTCTCTCGCTTTTTCTCTCTCGCTCTTTCTCTGACTCTCTCGCTTTCTCGGTCTCTCTCGCTTTCTCTATCTCTCTCGCTTTCCCTGTCTCTCTCGCTTTTTCTGTCTCTCTCTCATTCTCTGTCTCTCTCGCTTTCTCTCTCTCTCTCCCTTTCTCTGCCACTCTGTTTCTCTGTCTTTCTCGTTTTCTCTGCCTCTCTCGCTTTCTCTGCCTCTCTCGAATTCTGAGACTCTCTCGCTTTCTCTTTCTCTTGATTTCTCTGTCTCTCTCGCTATCTCGCACTCACAAGCGTTCTCTCTTTCGCATTCTCTGTCTCTCGCTTTCTCTCTCTCTCTCGCGTTCTCTGTCTCTCCCCCTTTCTCTGTGTCTCTCGCATTATCTGTCTCTCCCGCTTTCTCTGTCTCTCCCGCTTTCTCTGTCTCTCTCGCTTTCTCTCTCTCTCTCGCTTTCTCTCTCTCTCGCTTTCTCTGTCTCTCTCGCTTTCTCTGTCTCTCCCGCTTTCTCTGTCTCTCTCGCTTTCTCTGTCTCTATCGCTTTCTCTCTCTCTCTCGCTTTCTCTGTCTCTCTCGCTTTCTCACTCTCTCTCGCTTCTTCTCTATCTCTCCCTTTCTATGTATCTCTCACTTTCTGTCTCTCTCGCTTTCTCTCTCTTTCTCGCTTTCTCTGTCTCTCTCCCTTTCTCTGACTCTCTTGCTTTCTCTGTCTCTCTCCCTTTCTCTGTCTCTCTCGCTTTCTATTTCTCTCTCGCTTTCTCTGTCTCTCTCGCTTTCTCTCTCTTTCTCGCTTTCTCTGTCTCTCTCGCTTTCTCTGACTCTCTTGCTTTATCTGTCTCTCTTGCTTTCTCTGTCTCTCTCGCTTTCTGTGCCCCTGTCGCTTTCTCTGTCCCTCTCGCTTTCTCTGTCTCTTGATTTCTCTCTCTCTCTCGCTTTCTCTGTCTCTCTCGCTTACTCTCTCTTTGTCGCTTTCTCTGTCTCTCTTGCTTTCTCTCTCTCTCTCTCAAATTCCCTCCGACTCTCGCTTTCACTGTCTCTCTCGCTTTCTCTGTCTCTCCCGCTTTCTCTGTCTCTCTCACTTTCTCTCTCTCTCGCATTCTCTGTCTCTCTCGCTTTCTCTGTCTCTCTCGCTTTCTCTGTCTCTCTAGCTTTCACTCTCTCTCTCGCTTAATCTCTCTCTCTCGCATTCTCTGTCTCTCTCGCTTTCTCTGTCTCTCCCGCTTTCTCTGTCTCTCTCGCTTTCTCTGTCTCTCTCGCTTTCTCTGTCTCTCGCTTTCTCTGTCTCTCTCGCTTTCTCTGCCTCTCTCGCTTTCTCTCTCTCTTGCTTTCACTCTCTCGCATTCTCTCTCTCTCTCGCTTTCTCTGTCCCTCTCGCTTTCTCTGTCTCTTTATTTTTCTCTCTCTCGCTTTCTCACTCTCGCTTTTTCTCTATCTCTCGCTTCTCTGTCTCTATCACTTTCTGTCTCTCTCGCTTTCTCTCTCTTTCTCCCTTTCTCTGTCTCTCTCGCTTTCTCTGACTCTCTTGCTTTATCTGGCTCTCTTCCTTTTTCTGTCTCTCTCGCTTTCGCTGTCTCACTCTCACTATCTCTGTCTCTCTCGCTTTCTCTGTCTCTCTCACTTTCTCTGTCTCTCTCACTTTCTGTCTCTCTCGGTTTCTCTCTCTTTCTCGCTTTCTCTGTCTCTCTCGCTTTCTCTGACTCTCTCGCTTTATCTGTCTCTCTTGCTTTCTCTGTCTCTCTCGCTTTCTCTGTCTCTCTCGCTTTCTCTCTCTCGCTTTCTCTGTCTCTCTCGCTTTCTCTTTCTCTCTCGCTTTCTCTGTCTCTCTCGCTTTCTCTGTCTCTCTCGCTTTCTCTGTCACTCTAGCTTTCTCTGTCTCTCGCTCTCTCTGTCTCTCTCGCTTTCTCTGTCTCTCTCGCTTCCTCTGCCACTCTCGCTTTATCTACCTCTCTCACGCTTTCTCTGCCTCTCTCGCTTTCTCTACCTCTCTCACTTTCTCTCTCTCTCTCTCGCTTTCTCTGCCTCTCTCGCTTTCTTTGCCTCTCTCGCTTTCTCTGTCTCTCTCGCTTTCTCTGCCTCTCTCTCTTTCTCTCTCTCTCTCTCGCTTTCTCTGCCTCTCTCGCTTTCTCTGTCTCTCTCGCTTTCTCTACCTCTCTCACGCTTTCTCTACCTCTCTCACGCTTTCTCTGTCTCTCTCGCTTTCTCTACCTCTCTCACTTTCTCTCTCTCTCTCTCGCTATCTCACCCCCTCGCTTTCTCTTTCTCTCTCGCTTTCGCTGTCTCTCTCGCTTTCTCTGTCTCTCTCGCTTTCTCTGTCTCTCTCGCTTTCTCTGCCTCTCTCTCTTTCTCTGCCTCTCTCGCTTTCTCTGTCTCTCTCCCTTTCTCTGTGTCTCTCGCTTTCTCTGACTCTCTCGCTTTCTCTGCCTCTCTCGCTTTCTCTCTCTTTCTCTGGCTTTCTCTGTCTCTCTCGCTTTCTCTGCCTCTCTCGCTTTCTCTGCCTCTCTCGCTTTCTCTGTCTCTCTCCCTTTCTCTGTGTCTCTCGCTTTCTCTGACTCTCTCGCTTTCTCTGCCTCTCTCGCTTTCTCTCTCTTTCTCTGGCATTCTCTGTCTCTCTCGCTTTCTCTGCCTCTCTTGCTTTCTCTGTCTCTCTCGCTTTCTCTGTCTCTCTCGCTTTCTCTTCCTCTCTCGCTTTCTGTGTCTCTCTCGCTTTCTCTGTGTCTCTCGCTTTCTCTCTCTCTTTTGCTTTCTCTGTCTCTCTCGCTTTCTCTGACTCTCCCGCTTTCTCTGTCTCTCTCGCTTCCTCTCTCTCTCGTTTTCTCTCTCTCTCTCGCTTTCTCTGCCTCTCTCGCTTTCTCTGCCTCACTCGCTTTCTCTGTCTCTCTCACTTTCTCTGTCTCTCCCGCTTTCTCTGTCTCTCTCGCTTCCTCTCTCTCTCGCTTTCTCTCTCTCTCTCGCTTTCTCTGACTCTCTTGCTTTATCTGTCTCTCTTGCTTTCTCTGTCTCTCGCTTTCTCTGTCTCTCTCGCTTTCTCTGTCTCTCTCGCTTACTCTGCCTCTCTCGCTTTCTCTATCTCTCTCGCTTTCTCTGTCTCTCTCGCTTTCTCTGTCTCTCTCGTATTCTCTGTCTCACTCGCTGTCTCTATCTCTCTCGCTTTCTCTGTCTCTCTCGCTTTCTCTGTCTCTCTCGTTTTCTCTGTCTCTCTCGTATTCTCTGTCTCTCTCGCATTCTCTCTCTCTCTCGCTTTCTCTGCCTTTCTCGCTTTCTCTGTCTCTCTTGCTTTCTCTGTCTCTCTCGCTTTCTCTCTCTCTCTCGCTTTCTCTGCCTCTCTCCCTTTCTCTACCTCTCGCTTTCTCTGACTCTCTCGCTTTCTCTGTCTCTCTCGCTTTCTCTGCCTCTCTCGCTTTCTCTGTCTCTCTTGCTTTCTCTGTCTCTCTCGCTTTCTCTCTCTCTCTCGCTTTCTCTGCCTCTCTCGCTTTCTCTACCTCTCGCTTTCTCTGACTCTCCCGCTTTCTCTGTCTCTCCCGCTTCCTCTCTCTCTCGATTTCTCTCTCTCTCTCGCTTTCTCTGTCTCTCTCGCTTCCTCTCTATCTCGATTTCTCTCTCTCTCTCACTTTCTCTGCCTCTCTCGCTTTCTCTGCCTCTCTCGCTTTCTCTACCTCTCTCACTTTCTCTCTCTCTCTCTCGCTTTCTCTGTCTCTCTCGCTTTCTCTGTCTCTCTCGCTTTCTCTGTCTCTCACGCTTTCTCTGTCTCTCTCCCTTTCTCTACCTCTCTCACTTTCTCTCTCTCGCTTTCTCTGTCTCTCTCGCTTTCTCTCTCTCTCGCTTTCTCTGCCTCTCTCGCTTTCTCTACCTCTCTCGCTTTCTCTCTCTCTCTCACTACCTCTCTCGCTTTCTCTCTCTCTCTCGCTTTCTCTTTCTCTCTCGCTTTCTCTGTCTCTCTCGCTTTCTCTGCCTCTCTCGCTTTCTCTACCTCTCTCGCTTTCTCTCTCTCTCTCGCTTTCTCTCTCTCTCGCTTTCTCTGTCTCTTTCGCTTTCTCTCTCTCTCTCGCTTTCTCTGTCTCTCTCGCTTTCTCTGCCTCTCTCGCTTTCTCTCTCTCTCTCGCTTTCTCTGGCACTCTCGCTTTCTGTGTCTCTCTCGCTTTCTCTGTCCTCTCGCTTTCTCTGTCTCTTGATTTCTCTCTCTCTCTCTCGCTTTCTCACTCTCTCTCGCTTTTTCTCTCTCGCTCTTTCTCTGACTCTCTCGCTTTCTCGGTCTCTCTCGCTTTCTCTATCTCTCTCGCTTTCCCTGTCTCTCTCGCTTTTTCTGTCTCTCTCTCATTCTCTGTCTCTCTCGCTTTCTCTCTCTCTCTCCCTTTCTCTGCCACTCTGTTTCTCTGTCTTTCTCGTTTTCTCTGCCTCTCTCGCTTTCTCTGCCTCTCTCGAATTCTGAGACTCTCTCGCTTTCTCTTTCTCTTGATTTCTCTGTCTCTCTCGCTATCTCGCACTCACAAGCGTTCTCTCTTTCGCATTCTCTGTCTCTCGCTTTCTCTCTCTCTCTCGCGTTCTCTGTCTCTCCCCCTTTCTCTGTGTCTCTCGCATTATCTGTCTCTCCCGCTTTCTCTGTCTCTCCCGCTTTCTCTGTCTCTCTCGCTTTCTCTCTCTCTCTCGCTTTCTCTCTCTCTCGCTTTCTCTGTCTCTCTCGCTTTCTCTGTCTCTCCCGCTTTCTCTGTCTCTCTCGCTTTCTCTGTCTCTATCGCTTTCTCTCTCTCTCTCGCTTTCTCTGTCTCTCTCGCTTTCTCACTCCCTCTCGCTTCTTCTCTATCTCTCCCTTTCTATGTATCTCTCACTTTCTGTCTCTCTCGCTTTCTCTCTCTTTCTCGCTTTCTCTGTCTCTCTCCCTTTCTCTGACTCTCTTGCTTTCTCTGTCTCTCTCCCTTTCTCTGTCTCTCTCGCTTTCTATTTCTCTCCCGCTTTCTCTGTCTCTCTCGCTTTCTCTCTCTTTCTCGCTTTCTCTGTCTCTCTCGCTTTCTCTGTCTCTCTCCCTTTCTCTGTCTCTCTCGCTTTCTCTGTCTCTCCCGCTTTCTCTGTCTCTCTCTTTCTTTCTCTGTCTCTCTCGCTTACTCTGTCTCTCTCGTCTTCTCTGTCTCTCTCGCTTTCTCTGTCTCTCTCGCTTTCTCTGTCTCTCTCGCTTTCTCTGTCTCTCTCGCTTTCTCTGACTCTCTTGCTTTATCTGTCTCTCTTGCTTTCTCTGTCTCTCTCGCGTTCTGTGCCCCTGTCGCTTTCTCTGTCCCTCTCGCTTTCTCTGTCTCTTGATTTCTCTCTCTCTCTCGCTTTCTCTGTCTCTCTCGCTTACTCTCTCTTTGTCGCTTTCTCTGTCTCTCTTGCTTTCTCTCTCTCTCTCTCAAATTCCCTCCGACTCTCGCTTTCTCTGTCTCTCTCGCTTTCTCTGTCTCTCCCGCTTTCTCTGTCTCTCTCACTTTCTCTCTCTCTCGCATTCTCTGTCTCTCTCGCTTTCTCTGTCTCTCTCGCTTTCTCTGTCTCTCTAGCTTTCACTCTCTCTCTCGCTTAATCTCTCTCTCTCGCATTCTCTGTCTCTCTCGCTTTCTCTGTCTCTCCCGCTTTCTCTGTCTCTCTCGCTTTCTCTGTCTCTCTCGCTTTCTCTGTCTCTCGCTTTCTCTGTCTCTCTCGCTTTCTCTGCCTCTCTCGCTTTCTCTCTCTCTTGCTTTCACTCTCTCGCATTCTCTCTCTCTCTCGCTTTCTCTGTCCCTCTCGCTTTCTCTGTCTCTTTATTTTTCTCTCTCTCGCTTTCTCACTCTCGCTTTTTCTCTATCTCTCGCTTCTCTGTCTCTATCACTTTCTGTCTCTCTCGCTTTCTCTCTCTTTCTCCCTTTCTCTGTCTCTCGCTTTCTCTGACTCTCTTGCTTTATCTGGCTCTCTTCCTTTTTCTGTCTCTCTCGCTTTCGCTGTCTCACTCTCACTATCTCTGTCTCTCTCGCTTTCTCTGTCTCTCTCACTTTCTCTGTCTCTCTCACTTTCTGTCTCTCTCGGTTTCTCTCTCTTTCTCGCTTTCTCTGTCTCTCTCGCTTTCTCTGACTCTCTCGCTTTATCTGTCTCTCTTGCTTTCTCTGTCTCTCTCGCTTTCTCTGTCTCTCTCGCTTTCTCTCTCTCGCTTTCTCTGTCTCTCTCGCTTTCTCTGTCTCTCTCGCTTTCTCTGTCTCTCTCGCTTTCTATGTCTCTCTCGCTTTCTCTGTCACTCTAGCTTTCTCTGTCTCTCGCTCTCTCTGTCTCTCTCGCTTTCTCTGTCTCTCTCGCTTCCTCTGCCACTCTCGCTTTATCTACCTCTCTCACGCTTTCTCTGCCTCTCTCGCTTTCTCTACCTCTCTCACTTTCTCTCTCTCTCTCTCGCTTTCTCTGCCTCTCTCGCTTTCTTTGCCTCTCTCGCTTTCTCTGTCTCTCTCGCTTTCTCTGCCTCTCTCTCTTTCTCTCTCTCTCTCTCGCTTTCTCTGCCTCTCTCGCTTTCTCTGTCTCTCTCGCTTTCTCTACCTCTCTCACGCTTTCTCTACCTCTCTCACGCTTTCTCTGTCTCTCTCGCTTTCTCTACCTCTCTCACTTTCTCTCTCTCTCTCTCGCTATCTCACCCCCTCGCTTTCTCTTTCTCTCTCGCTTTCGCTGTCTCTCTCGCTTTCTCTGTCTCTCTCGCTTTCTCTGTCTCTCTCGCTTTCTCTGCCTCTCTCTCTTTCTCTGCCTCTCTCGCTTTCTCTGTCTCTCTCCCTTTCTCTGTGTCTCTCGCTTTCTCTGACTCTCTCGCTTTCTCTGCCTCTCTCGCTTTCTCTCTCTTTCTCTGGCTTTCTCTGTCTCTCTCGCTTTCTCTGCCTCTCTCGCTTTCTCTGCCTCTCTCGCTTTCTCTGTCTCTCTCCCTTTCTCTGTGTCTCTCGCTTTCTCTGACTCTCTCGCTTTGTCTGCCTCTCTCGCTTTCTCTCTCTTTCTCTGGCATTCTCTGTCTCTCTCGCTTTCTCTGCCTCTCTTGCTTTCTCTGTCTCTCTCGCTTTCTCTGTCTCTCTCGCTTTCTCTTCCTCTCTCGCTTTCTGTGTCTCTCTCGCTTTCTCTGTGTCTCTCGCTTTCTCTCTCTCTTTTGCTTTCTCTGTCTCTCTCGCTTTCTCTGACTCTCCCGCTTTCTCTGTCTCTCTCGCTTCCTCTCTCTCTCGTTTTCTCTCTCTCTCTCGCTTTCTCTGCCTCTCTCGCTTTCTCTGCCTCACTCGCTTTCTCTGTCTCTCTCACTTTCTCTGTCTCTCCCGCTTTCTCTGTCTCTCTCGCTTCCTCTCTCTCTCGCTTTCTCTCTCTCTCTCGCTTTCTCTGCCTCTCTCGCTTTCTCTGTCTCTCTCGCTTTTTCTGTCTCTCTCGCTTTCTCTGTCTCTCTCCCTTTCTCTGTCTCTCTCGCTTTCTCTGCCTCTCGCTTTCTCTGACTCTCTCGCTTTCTCTCTCTCTCTCGCTTTCTCTCTCTCTCGCTTTCTCTGTCTCTCTCGCTTTCTCTGCCTCTCGCTTTCTCTGACTCTCTCGCTTTCTCTCTCTCTCTGTGGCTTTCTCTGTCTCTCTCAGTCGCTTTCTCTTTCGCTTTCTCTCTCTCTCTCTCGCTTATTTTCTCGTTCTCTCCCTTTCTCTGTCTCTCTCGCTTTCTCTGTCTCTCTTGCTTTCACTCTCTCTCTCGCATTCCCTCTCTCTCTCGCATTCTCTCTCTCGCTCGCTTTCTCTGCCTCTCTTGCTTTCTCTGTCTCTCTTGCTTTCTCTACCTCTCTCACGCTTTCTCTACTTCTCGCAGGCTTTCTCTGTCTCTCTCACTTTCTCTACCTTTCTCACTTTCTCTCTCTCTCTCTCACTTTCTCTGCCCCTCGCTTTCTCTGCCTCTCTCGCTTTCTCTGTCTCTCTCGCTTTCTCTCTCTCTCTCGCTTGCTCTGCCTCTCTCGATTTCTCTTTCTCTCTCGCTTACTCTGTCTCTCTCGCTTTCTCTGTCTCTCTCGCTTTCTCTGCCTCTCTCGCTTTCTCTGTCTCTCTCGCTTTCTCTGTCTCTCTCGCTTTCTCTGTCTCTCTCGCTTTCTCTTCCTCTCTCGCTTTCTCTGTCTCTCTCGCTTTCTCTTCCTCTCTCGCTTTCTCTGTCTCTCTTGCTTTCTCTGTCTCTCTCGCTTTCTCTTCCTCTCTCGCTTTCTCTGTCTCTCTCGCTTTCTCTTCCTCTCTCGCTTTCTCTTCCTTTCTCGCTTTCTCTGTCTCTCTTGCTTTCTCTGTCTCTCTCGCTTTCTCTTCCTCTCTCGCTTTCTCTGTCTCTCTCGCTTTCTCTTCCTCTCTCGCTTTCTCTTCCTCTCTCGCTTTCTCTGTCTCTCTCGCTTTCTCTGCCTCTCTCGCTTTCTCTTCCTCTCTCGCTTTCTCTGCCTCTCTAGCTTTCTCTTCCTCTCTCGCTTTCTCTGTCTCTCTCGCTTTCTCTTCCTCTCTCGCATTCTCTGTCTCTCTCGCTTTCTCTGTCTCTATCGCTTTCTCTTCCTCTCTCGCTTTCTCTTCCTCTCTCGCATTCTCTGTCTCTCTCGCTTTCTCTGCCTCTCTCGCTTTCTCTGTCTCTCTCGCTTTCTCTTCCTCTCTCGCTTTCTCTTCCTCTCTCGCTTTCTCTGCCTCTCTCGCTTTCTCTGTCTCTCTCGCTTTCTCTCTCTCTCTCGCTTTCTCTGTCTTTCTCGCTTATTTTCTCTTTCTCACGCTTTCTCTGTCTCTCTCACTTTATCTGTCTCTCTCTCTTTCTCTGTCTCTCTCGCTTTTTCTCTCTCGCTTTCTCTGTCTCTCCCGCTTTTTCTCTCTCGCTTTCTCTGTCTATCTCGCTTTCTCTGTCTCTCCGGCTATCTCTCTCTCGCTTTCTCTGTCTCTCTCGCTTTCTCAGCCTCTCTCGCTTTCTGTCTCTTTTTCTCTTTCTCTGACTCTCGCTTTCTCGACCTCTCTCGCTTTCTCTGCCTCTCTCGCTTTCTCTGCCTCTCTCGCTTTCTCTGTCTCTCTCGCTTTCTCTGTCTCTTTATTTCTCTCTCTCTCTCGCTTTCTCACTCTCTCTTGCTTTTTCTCTCTCTCGCTTTCTCTGTCTCTCTCACTTTCTGTCTCTCTCGCTTTCTCTCTCTCGCTTTCTCTGTCTCACCCGCTTTCTCTGTCTATCTCTTGCTTTCTCTGTCTCTCTCGCTTTCTCTGTCTCTCTTGCTTTCTCTGTCTCTCTCGCTTTCTCTGTCTCTGTCGCTTTCTCTATCCTCTCGCTTTCTCTGTCTCTCTCGCTTTCTCTGTCTCTCTCGCTTTCTCTGTCTCTCTCGTATTCTCTCTCTCTCTCGCATTCTCTGTCTCTCTCGCTTTCACTGTCTCTCTCGCATTCTCTGTCTCTCTCGCTTTCACTGTCTCTCTCGCTTTCTCTGTCTCTCTCGCTTTCTCTGTCTCTCTCGCTTTCACTGTCTCTCTCGCTTTCTCTGTCTCTCTTGTTTTCTCACTCTCACTCTCGCATTCTCTGTCTCTCTCGCTTTCTCTGTCTCTCTCGCTTTCTCTGTCACTCTCGCTTTCCCTGTCTCTCTCGCTTTCTCTCTCTCACGCGCTTTCTCTGCCTCTCTTGCTTTCTCTGCCTCTCTCCCTTTCTCTGTCTCTCGCTTTCTCTCTCTCTCGCTTTCTCTCTCTTTCTCGCTTTCTCTGTCTCTCTCGCTTTCTCTGACTCTCTTGCTTTATCTGTCTCTCTTGCTTTCTCTGTCTCTCGCTTTCTCTGTCTCTCTCGCTTTCTCTGTCTCTCTCGCTTACTCTGCCTCTCTCGCTTTCTCTATCTCTCTCGCTTTCTCTGTCTCTCTCGCTTTCTCTGTCTCTCTCGTATTCTCTGTCTCACTCGCTGTCTCTATCTCTCTCGCTTTCTCTGTCTCTCTCGCTTTCTCTGTCTCTCTCGTTTTCTCTGTCTCTCTCGTATTCTCTGTCTCTCTCGCATTCTCTCTCTCTCTCGCTTTCTCTGCCTTTCTCGCTTTCTCTGTCTCTCTTGCTTTCTCTGTCTCTCTCGCTTTCTCTCTCTCTCTCGCTTTCTCTGCCTCTCTCCCTTTCTCTACCTCTCGCTTTCTCTGACTCTCTCGCTTTCTCTGTCTCTCTCGCTTTCTCTGCCTCTCTCGCTTTCTCTGTCTCTCTTGCTTTCTCTGTCTCTCTCGCTTTCTCTCTCTCTCTCGCTTTCTCTGCCTCTCTCGCTTTCTCTACCTCTCGCTTTCTCTGACTCTCCCGCTTTCTCTGTCTCTCTTGCTTCCTCTCTCTCTCGATTTCTCTCTCTCTCTCGCTTTCTCTGTCTCTCTCGCTTCCTCTCTATCTCGATTTCTCTCTCTCTCTCACTTTCTCTGCCTCTCTCGCTTTCTCTGCCTCTCTCGCTTTCTCTACCTCTCTCACTTTCTCTCTCTCTCTCTCGCTTTCTCTGTCTCTCTCGCTTTCTCTGTCTCTCTCGCTTTCTCTGTCTCTCACGCTTTCTCTGTCTCTCTCCCTTTCTCTACCTCTCTCACTTTCTCTCTCTCGCTTTCTCTGTCTCTCTCGCTTTCTCTCTCTCTCGCTTTCTCTGCCTCTCTCGCTTTCTCTACCTCTCTCGCTTTCTCTCTCTCTCTCACTTTCTCTACCTCTCTCGCTTTCTCTCTCTCTCTCGCTTTCTCTTTCTCTCTCGCTTTCTTTGTCTCTCTCGCTTTCTCTGCCTCTCTCGCTTTCTCTACCTCTCTCGCTTTCTCTCTCTCGCTTTCTCTCTCTCTCGCTTTCTCTGTCTCTTTCGCTTTCTCTCTCTCTCTCGCTTTCTCTGTCTCTCTCGCTTTCTCTGCCTCTCTCGCTTTCTCTGTCTCTCTCGCTTTCTCTCTCTCTCTCGCTTTCTCTGTCTCTCTCGCTTTCTCTGTCTCTCTCGCTTTCTCTGTCTCTCTCGCTTTCTCTGTCTCTCTCGCTTTCTCTTCCTCTCTCGCTTTCTCTGTCTCTCTCGCTTTCTCTTCCTCTCTCGCTTTCTCTGTCTCTCTTGCTTTCTCTGTCTCTCTCGCTTTCTCTTCCTCTCTCGCTTTCTCTGTCTCTCTCGCTTTCTCTTCCTCTCTCGCTTTCTCTTCCTTTCTCGCTTTCTCTGTCTCTCTTGCTTTCTCTGTCTCTCTCGCTTTCTCTTCCTCTCTCGCTTTCTCTGTCTCTCTCGCTTTCTCTTCCTCTCTCGCTTTCTCTTCCCCTCTCGCTTTCTCTGTCTCTCTCGCTTTCTCTGCCTCTCTCGCTTTCTCTTCCTCTCTCGCTTTCTCTGCCTCTCTAGCTTTCTCTTCCTCTCTCGCTTTCTCTGTCTCTCTCGCTTTCTCTTCCTCTCTCGCATTCTCTGCCTCTCTCGCTTTCTCTGTCTCTCTCGCTTTCTCTTCCTCTCTCGCTTTCTCTTCCTCTCTCGCATTCTCTGTCTCTCTCGCTTTCTCTGCCTCTCTCGCTTTCTCTGTCTCTCTCGCTTTCTCTTCCTCTCTCGCTTTCTCTTCCTCTCTCGCTTTCTCTGCCTCTCTCGCTTTCTCTGTCTCTCTCGCTTTCTCTCTCTCTCTCGCTTTCTCTGTCTCTCTCGCTTATTTTCTCTTTCTCACGCTTTCTCTGTCTCTCTCACTTTATCTGTCTCTCTCTCTTTCTCTGTCTCTCTCGCTTTTTCTCTCTCGCTTTCTCTGTCTCTCCCGCTTTTTCTCTCTCGCTTTCTCTGTCTATCTCGCTTTCTCTGTCTCTCCGGCTTTCTCTCTCTCGCTTTCTCTGTCTCTCTCGCTTTCTCAGCCTCTCTCGCTTTCTCTACCTCTCTCACTTTCTGTCTCTTTTTCTCTTTCTCTGACTCTCGCTTTCTCGACCTCTCTCGCTTTCTCTGCCTCTCTCGCTTTCTCTGCCTCTCTCGCTTTCTCTGTCTCTCTCGCTTTCTCTGTCTCTTTATTTCTCTCTCTCTCTCTCGCTTTCTCACTCTCTCTTGCTTTTTCTCTCTCTCGCTTTCTCTGTCTCTCTCACTTTCTGTCTCTCTCGCTTTCTCTCTCTTTCTCGCTTTCTCTGTCTCACCCGCTTTCTCTGTCTCTCTCTTGCTTTCTCTGTCTCTCTCGCTTTCTCTGTCTCTCTTGCTTTCTCTGTCTCTCTCGCTTTCTCTGTCTCTGTCGCTTTCTCTATCCCTCTCGCTTTCTCTGTCTCTCTCGCTTTCTCTGTCTCTCTCGCTTTCTTTGTCTCTCTCGTATTCTCTCTCTCTCTCGCATTCCCTGTCTCTCTCGCTTTCACTGTCTCTCTCGCATTCTCTGTCTCTCTCGCTTTCACTGTCTCTCTCGCTTTCTCTACCTCTCTCACTTTCTCTCTCTCGCTTTCTCTGTCTCTCTCGCTTTCTCTCTCTCTCGCTTTCTCTGCCTCTCTCGCTTTCTCTACCTCTCTCGCTTTCTCTCTCTCTCTCACTTTCTCTACCTCTCTCGCTTTCTCTCTCTCTCTCGCTTTCTCTTTCTCTCTCGCTTTCTTTGTCTCTCTCGCTTTCTCTGCCTCTCTCGCTTTCTCTACCTCTCTCGCTTTCTCTCTCTCGCTTTCTCTCTCTCTCGCTTTCTCTGTCTCTTTCGCTTTCTCTCTCTCTCTCGCTTTCTCTGTCTCTCTCGCTTTCTCTGCCTCTCTCGCTTTCTCTGTCTCTCTCGCTTTCTCTCTCTCTCTCGCTTTCTCTGTCTCTCTCGCTTTCTCTGTCTCTCTCGCTTTCTCTGTCTCTCTCGCTTTCTCTGTCTCTCTCGCTTTCTCTTCCTCTCTCGCTTTCTCTGTCTCTCTCGCTTTCTCTTCCTCTCTCGCTTTCTCTGTCTCTCTTGCTTTCTCTGTCTCTCTCGCTTTCTCTTCCTCTCTCGCTTTCTCTGTCTCTCTCGCTTTCTCTTCCTCTCTCGCTTTCTCTTCCTTTCTCGCTTTCTCTGTCTCTCTTGCTTTCTCTGTCTCTCTCGCTTTCTCTTCCTCTCTCGCTTTCTCTGTCTCTCTCGCTTTCTCTTCCTCTCTCGCTTTCTCTTCCCCTCTCGCTTTCTCTGTCTCTCTCGCTTTCTCTGCCTCTCTCGCTTTCTCTTCCTCTCTCGCTTTCTCTGCCTCTCTAGCTTTCTCTTCCTCTCTCGCTTTCTCTGTCTCTCTCGCTTTCTCTTCCTCTCTCGCATTCTCTGCCTCTCTCGCTTTCTCTGTCTCTCTCGCTTTCTCTTCCTCTCTCGCTTTCTCTTCCTCTCTCGCATTCTCTGTCTCTCTCGCTTTCTCTGCCTCTCTCGCTTTCTCTGTCTCTCTCGCTTTCTCTTCCTCTCTCGCTTTCTCTTCCTCTCTCGCTTTCTCTGCCTCTCTCGCTTTCTCTGTCTCTCTCGCTTTCTCTCTCTCTCTCGCTTTCTCTGTCTCTCTCGCTTATTTTCTCTTTCTCACGCTTTCTCTGTCTCTCTCACTTTATCTGTCTCTCTCTCTTTCTCTGTCTCTCTCGCTTTTTCTCTCTCGCTTTCTCTGTCTCTCCCGCTTTTTCTCTCTCGCTTTCTCTGTCTATCTCGCTTTCTCTGTCTCTCCGGCTTTCTCTCTCTCGCTTTCTCTGTCTCTCTCGCTTTCTCAGCCTCTCTCGCTTTCTCTACCTCTCTCACTTTCTGTCTCTTTTTCTCTTTCTCTGACTCTCGCTTTCTCGACCTCTCTCGCTTTCTCTGCCTCTCTCGCTTTCTCTGCCTCTCTCGCTTTCTCTGTCTCTCTCGCTTTCTCTGTCTCTTTATTTCTCTCTCTCTCTCTCGCTTTCTCACTCTCTCTTGCTTTTTCTCTCTCTCGCTTTCTCTGTCTCTCTCACTTTCTGTCTCTCTCGCTTTCTCTCTCTTTCTCGCTTTCTCTGTCTCACCCGCTTTCTCTGTCTCTCTCTTGCTTTCTCTGTCTCTCTCGCTTTCTCTGTCTCTCTTGCTTTCTCTGTCTCTCTCGCTTTCTCTGTCTCTGTCGCTTTCTCTATCCCTCTCGCTTTCTCTGTCTCTCTCGCTTTCTCTGTCTCTCTCGCTTTCTCTGTCTCTCTCGTATTCTCTCTCTCTCTCGCATTCCCTGTCTCTCTCGCTTTCACTGTCTCTCTCGCATTCTCTGTCTCTCTCGCTTTCACTGTCTCTCTCGCTTTCTCTGTCTCTCTCGCTTTCTCTGTCTCTCTCGCTTTCACTGTCTCTCTCGCTTTCTCTGTCTCTCTTGTTTTCTCACTCTCACTCTCGCATTCTCTGTCTCTCTCGCTTTCTCTGTCTCTCTCGCTTTCTCTGTCACTCTCGCTTTCTCTCTCTCAAGCGCTTTCTCTGCCTCTCTTGCTTTCTCTGCCTCTCTCCCTTTCTCTGTCTCTCGCTTTCTCTCTCTCTCGCTTTCTCTCTCTTTCTCGCTTTCTCTGTCTCTCTCGCTTTCTCTGACTCTCTTGCTTTATCTGTCTCTCTTGCTTTCTCTGTCTCTCGCTTTCTCTGTCTCTCTCGCTTTCTCTGTCTCTCTCGCTTACTCTGCCTCTCTCGCTTTCTCTATCTCTCTCGCTTTCTCTGTCTCTCTCGCTTTCTCTTCCTCTCTCGCTTTCTCTGTCTCTCTCGCTTTCTCTGCCTCTCTCGCTTTCTCTGTCTCTCTCGCTTTCTCTGTCTCTCTCGCTTTCTCTGTCTCTCTCGCTTTCTCTTCCTCTCTCGCTTTCTCTGTCTCTCTCGCTTTCTCTTCCTCTCTCGCTTTCTCTGTCTCTCTTGCTTTCTCTGTCTCTCTCGCTTTCTCTTCCTCTCTCGCTTTCTCTGTCTCTCTCGCTTTCTCTTCCTCTCTCGCTTTCTCTTCCTTTCTCGCTTTCTCTGTCTCTCTTGCTTTCTCTGTCTCTCTCGCTTTCTCTTCCTCTCTCGCTTTCTCTGTCTCTCTCGCTTTCTCTTCCTCTCTCGCTTTCTCTTCCTCTCTCGCTTTCTCTGTCTCTCTCGCTTTCTCTGCCTCTCTCGCTTCTCTTCCTCTCTCGCTTTCTCTGCCTCTCTAGCTTTCTCTTCCTCTCTCGCTTTCTCTGTCTCTCTCGCTTTCTCTTCCTCTCTCGCATTCTCTGTCTCTCTCGCTTTCTCTGTCTCTCTCGCTTTCTCTTCCTCTCTCGCTTTCTCTTCCTCTCTCGCTTTCTCTGCCTCTCTCGCTTTCTCTGTCTCTCTCGCTTTCTCTCTCTCTCTCGCTTTCTCTGTCTCTCTCGCTTATTTTCTCTTTCTCACGCTTTCTCTGTCTCTCTCACTTTATCTGTCTCTCTCTCTTTCTCTGTCTCTCTCGCTTTTTCTCTCTCGCTTTCTCTGTCTCTCCCGCTTTTTCTCTCTCGCTTTCTCTGTCTATCTCGCTTTCTCTGTCTCTCCGGCTATCTCTCTCTCGCTTTCTCTGTCTCTCTCGCTTTCTCAGCCTCTCTCGCTTTCTGTCTCTTTTTCTCTTTCTCTGACTCTCGCTTTCTCGACCTCTCTCGCTTTCTCTGCCTCTCTCGCTTTCTCTGCCTCTCTCGCTTTCTCTGTCTCTCTCGCTTTCTCTGTCTCTTTATTTCTCTCTCTCTCTCGCTTTCTCACTCTCTCTTGCTTTTTCTCTCTCTCGCTTTCTCTGTCTCTCTCACTTTCTGTCTCTCTCGCTTTCTCTCTCTCGCTTTCTCTGTCTCACCCGCTTTCTCTGTCTCTCTCTTGCTTTCTCTGTCTCTCTCGCTTTCTCTGTCTCTCTTGCTTTCTCTGTCTCTCTCGCTTTCTCTGTCTCTGTCGCTTTCTCTATCCTCTCGCTTTCTCTGTCTCTCTCGCTTTCTCTGTCTCTCTCGCTTTCTCTGTCTCTCTCGTATTCTCTCTCTCTCTCGCATTCTCTGTCTCTCTCGCTTACACTGTCTCTCTCGCATTCTCTGTCTCTCTCGCTTTCACTGTCTCTCTCGCTTTCTCTGTCTCTCTCGCTTTCTCTGTCTCTCTCGCTTTCACTGTCTCTCTCGCTTTCTCTGTCTCTCTTGTTTTCTCACTCTCACTCTCGCATTCTCTGTCTCTCTCGCTTTCTCTGTCTCTCTCGCTTTCTCTGTCACTCTCGCTTTCCCTGTCTCTCTCGCTTTCTCTCTCTCACGCGCTTTCTCTGCCTCTCTTGCTTTCTCTGCCTCTCTCCCTTTCTCTGTCTCTCGCTTTCTCTCTCTCTCGCTTTCTCTCTCTTTCTCGCTTTCTCTGTCTCTCTCGCTTTCTCTGACTCTCTTGCTTTATCTGTCTCTCTTGCTTTCTCTGTCTCTCGCTTTCTCTGTCTCTCTCGCTTTCTCTGTCTCTCTCGCTTACTATGCCTCTCTCGCTTTCTCTATCTCTCTCGCTTTCTCTGTCTCTCTCGCTTTCTCTGTCTCTCTCGTATTCTCTGTCTCACTCGCTGTCTCTATCTCTCTCGCTTTCTCTGTCTCTCTCGCTTTCTCAGTCTCTCTCGTTTTCTCTGTCTCTCTCGTATTCTCTGTCTCTCTCGCATTCTCTCTCTCTCTCGCTTTCTCTGCCTTTCTCGCTTTCTCTGTCTCTCTTGCTTTCTCTGTCTCTCTCGCTTTCTCTCTCTCTCTCGCTTTCTCTGCCTCTCTCCCTTTCTCTACCTCTCGCTTTCTCTGACTCTCTCGCTTTCTCTGTCTCTCTCGCTTTCTCTGCCTCTCTCGCTTTCTCTGTCTCTCTTGCTTTCTCTGTCTCTCTCGCTTTCTCTCTCTCTCTCGCTTTCTCTGCCTCTCTCGCTTTCTCTACCTCTCGCTTTCTCTGACTCTCCCGCTTTCTCTGTCTCTCTCGCTTCCTCTCTCTCTCGATTTCTCTCTCTCTCTCGCTTTCTCTGTCTCTCTCGCTTCCTCTCTATCTCGATTTCTCTCTCTCTCTCACTTTCTCTGACTCTCTCGCTTTCTCTGCCTCTCTCGCTTTCTCTACCTCTCTCACTTTCTCTCTCTCTCTCTCGCTTTCTCTGTCTCTCTCGCTTTCTCTGTCTCTCTCGCTTTGTCTGTCTCTCACGCTTTCTCTGTCTCTCTCCCTTTCTCTACCTCTCTCACTTTCTCTCTCTCGCTTTCTCTGTCTCTCTCGCTTTCTCTCTCTCTCGCTTTCTCTGCCTCTCTCGCTTTCTCTACCTCTCTCGCTTTCTCTCTCTCTCTCACTTTCTCTACCTCTCTCGCTTTCTCTCTCTCTCTCGCTTTCTCTTTCTCTCTCGCTTTCTTTGTCTCTCTCGCTTTCTCTGCCTCTCTCGCTTTCTCTACCTCTCTCGCTTTCTCTCTCTCGCTTTCTCTCTCTCTCGCTTTCTCTGTCTCTTTCGCTTTCTCTCTCTCTCTCGCTTTCTCTGTCTCTCTCGCTTTCTCTGCCTCTCTCGCTTTCTCTGTCTCTCTCGCTTTCTCTCTCTCTCTCGCTTTCTCTGTCTCTCTCGCTTTCTCTGTCTCTCTCGCTTTCTCTGTCTCTCTCGCTTTCTCTGTCTCTCTCGCTTTCTCTTCCTCTCTCGCTTTCTCTGTCTCTCTCGCTTTCTCTTCCTCTCTCGCTTTCTCTGTCTCTCTTGCTTTCTCTGTCTCTCTCGCTTTCTCTTCCTCTCTCGCTTTCTCTGTCTCTCTCGCTTTCTCTTCCTCTCTCGCTTTCTCTTCCTTTCTCGCTTTCTCTGTCTCTCTTGCTTTCTCTGTCTCTCTCGCTTTCTCTTCCTCTCTCGCTTTCTCTGTCTCTCTCGCTTTCTCTTCCTCTCTCGCTTTCTCTTCCCCTCTCGCTTTCTCTGTCTCTCTCGCTTTCTCTGCCTCTCTCGCTTTCTCTTCCTCTCTCGCTTTCTCTGCCTCTCTAGCTTTCTCTTCCTCTCTCGCTTTCTCTGTCTCTCTCGCTTTCTCTTCCTCTCTCGCATTCTCTGCCTCTCTCGCTTTCTCTGTCTCTCTCGCTTTCTCTTCCTCTCTCGCTTTCTCTTCCTCTCTCGCATTCTCTGTCTCTCTCGCTTTCTCTGCCTCTCTCGCTTTCTCTGTCTCTCTCGCTTTCTCTTCCTCTCTCGCTTTCTCTTCCTCTCTCGCTTTCTCTGCCTCTCTCGCTTTCTCTGTCTCTCTCGCTTTCTCTCTCTCTCTCGCTTTCTCTGTCTCTCTCGCTTATTTTCTCTTTCTCACGCTTTCTCTGTCTCTCTCACTTTATCTGTCTCTCTCTCTTTCTCTGTCTCTCTCGCTTTTTCTCTCTCGCTTTCTCTGTCTCTCCCGCTTTTTCTCTCTCGCTTTCTCTGTCTATCTCGCTTTCTCTGTCTCTCCGGCTTTCTCTCTCTCGCTTTCTCTGTCTCTCTCGCTTTCTCAGCCTCTCTCGCTTTCTCTACCTCTCTCACTTTCTGTCTCTTTTTCTCTTTCTCTGACTCTCGCTTTCTCGACCTCTCTCGCTTTCTCTGCCTCTCTCGCTTTCTCTGCCTCTCTCGCTTTCTCTGTCTCTCTCGCTTTCTCTGTCTCTTTATTTCTCTCTCTCTCTCTCGCTTTCTCACTCTCTCTTGCTTTTTCTCTCTCTCGCTTTCTCTGTCTCTCTCACTTTCTGTCTCTCTCGCTTTCTCTCTCTTTCTCGCTTTCTCTGTCTCACCCGCTTTCTCTGTCTCTCTCTTGCTTTCTCTGTCTCTCTCGCTTTCTCTGTCTCTCTTGCTTTCTCTGTCTCTCTCGCTTTCTCTGTCTCTGTCGCTTTCTCTATCCCTCTCGCTTTCTCTGTCTCTCTCGCTTTCTCTGTCTCTCTCGCTTTCTCTGTCTCTCTCGTATTCTCTCTCTCTCTCGCATTCCCTGTCTCTCTCGCTTTCACTGTCTCTCTCGCATTCTCTGTCTCTCTCGCTTTCACTGTCTCTCTCGCTTTCTCTGTCTCTCTCGCTTTCTCTGTCTCTCTCGCTTTCACTGTCTCTCTCGCTTTCTCTGTCTCTCTTGTTTTCTCACTCTCACTCTCGCATTCTCTGTCTCTCTCGCTTTCTCTGTCTCTCTCGCTTTCTCTGTCACTCTCGCTTTCTCTCTCTCAAGCGCTTTCTCTGCCTCTCTTGCTTTCTCTGCCTCTCTCCCTTTCTCTGTCTCTCGCTTTCTCTCTCTCTCGCTTTCTCTCTCTTTCTCGCTTTCTCTGTCTCTCTCGCTTTCTCTGACTCTCTTGCTTTATCTGTCTCTCTTGCTTTCTCTGTCTCTCGCTTTCTCTGTCTCTCTCGCTTTCTCTGTCTCTCTCGCTTACTCTGCCTCTCTCGCTTTCTCTATCTCTCTCGCTTTCTCTGTCTCTCTCGCTTTCTCTGTCTCTCTCGCTTTCTCTCTCTCAAGCGCTTTCTCTGCCTCTCTTGCTTTCTCTGCCTCTCTCCCTTTCTCTGTCTCTCGCTTTCTCTCTCTCTCGCTTTCTCTCTCTTTCTCGCTTTCTCTGTCTCTCTCGCTTTCTCTGACTCTCTTGCTTTATCTGTCTCTCTTGCTTTCTCTGTCTCTCGCTTTCTCTGTCTCTCTCGCTTTCTCTGCCTCTCTCGCTTTCTCTATCTCTCTCGCTTTCTCTGTCTCTCTCGCTTTCTCTGTCTCTCTCGTATTCTCTGTCTCACTCGCTGTCTCTATCTCTCTCGCTTTCTCTGTCTCTCTCGCTTTCTCTGTCTCTCTCGTTTTCTCTGTCTCTCTCGTATTCTCTGTCTCTATCGCATTCTCTCTCTCTCTCGCTTTCTCTGCCTTTCTCGCTTTCTCTGTCTCTCTTGCTTTCTCTGTCTCTCTCGCTTTCTCTCTCTCTCTCGCTTTCTCTGCCTCTCTCCCTTTCTCTACCTCTCGCTTTCTATGACTCTCTCGCTTTCTCTGTCTCTCTCGCTTTCTCTGCCTCTCTCGCTTTCTCTGTCTCTCTTGCTTTCTCTGTCTCTCTCGCTTTCTCTCTCTCTCTCGCTTTCTCTGCCTCTCTCGCTTTCTCTACCTCTCGCTTTCTCTGACTCTCCCGCTTTCTCTGTCTCTCTCGCTTCCTCTCTCTCTCGATTTCTCTCTCTCTCTCGCTTTCTCTGTCTCTCTCGCTTCCTCTCTATCTCGATTTCTCTCTCTCTCTCACTTTCTCTGCCTCTCTCGCTTTCTCTGCCTCTCTCGCTTTCTCTACCTCTCTCACTTTCTCTCTCTCTCTCTCGCTTTCTCTGTCTCTCTCGCTTTCTCTGTCTCTCACGCTTTCTCTGTCTCTCTCCCTTTCTCTACCTCTCTCACTTTCTCTCTCTCGCTTTCTCTGTCTCTCTCGCTTTCTCTCTCTCTCGCTTTCTCTGCCTCTCTCGCTTTCTCTACCTCTCTCGCTTTCTCTCTCTCTCTCACTTTCTCTACCTCTCTCGCTTTCTCTCTCTCTCTCGCTTTCTCTTTTTCTCTCGCTTTCTCTGTCTCTCTCGCTTTCTCTGCCTCTCTCGCTTTCTCTACCTCTCTCGCTTTCTCTCTCTCGCTTTCTCTCTCTCTCGCTTTCTCTGTCTCTTTCGCTTTCTCTCTCTCTCTCGCTTTCTCTGTCTCTCTCGCTTTCTCTGCCTCTCTCGCTTTCTCTGTCTCTCTCGCTTTCTCTCTCTCTCTCGCTTTCTCTGTCTCTCTCGCTTTCTCTGTCTCTCTCGCTTTCTCTGTATCTCTCGCTTTCTCTGTCTCTCTCGCTTTCTCTTCCTCTCTCGCTTTCTCTGTCTCTCTCGCTTTCTCTTCCTCTCTCGCTTTCTCTGTCTCTCTTGCTTTCTCTGTCTCTCTCGCTTTCTCTTCCTCTCTCGCTTTCTCTGTCTCTCTCGCTTTCTCTTCCTCTCTCGCTTTCTCTTCCTTTCTCGCTTTCTCTGTCTCTCTTGCTTTCTCTGTCTCTCTCGCTTTCTCTTCCTCTCTCGCTTTCTCTGTCTCTCTCGCTTTCTCTTCCTCTCTCGCTTTCTCTTCCCCTCTCGCTTTCTCTGTCTCTCTCGCTTTCTCTGCCTCTCTCGCTTTCTCTTCCTCTCTCGCTTTCTCTGCCTCTCTAGCTTTCTCTTCCTCTCTCGCTTTCTCTGTCTCTCTCGCTTTCTCTTCCTCTCTCGCATTCTCTGCCTCTCTCGCTTTCTCTGTCTCTCTCGCTTTCTCTTCCTCTCTCGCTTTCTCTTCCTCTCTCGCATTCTCTGTCTCTCTCGCTTTCTCTGCCTCTCTCGCTTTCTCTGTCTCTCTCGCTTTCTCTTCCTCTCTCGCTTTCTCTTCCTCTCTCGCTTTCTCTGCCTCTCTCGCTTTCTCTGTCTCTCTCGCTTTCTCTCTCTCTCTCGCTTTCTCTGTCTCTCTCGCTTATTTTCTCTTTCTCACGCTTTCTCTGTCTCTCTCACTTTATCTGTCTCTCTCTCTTTCTCTGTCTCTCTCGCTTTTTCTCTCTCGCTTTCTCTGTCTCTCCCGCTTTTTCTCTCTCGCTTTCTCTGTCTATCTCGCTTTCTCTGTCTCTCCGGCTTTCTCTCTCTCGCTTTCTCTGTCTCTCTCGCTTTCTCAGCCTCTCTCGCTTTCTCTACCTCTCTCACTTTCTGTCTCTTTTTCTCTTTCTCTGACTCTCGCTTTCTCGACCTCTCTCGCTTTCTCTGCCTCTCTCGCTTTCTCTGCCTCTCTCGCTTTCTCTGTCTCTCTCGCTTTCTCTGTCTCTTTATTTCTCTCTCTCTCTCTCGCTTTCTCACTCTCTCTTGCTTTTTCTCTCTCTCGCTTTCTCTGTCTCTCTCACTTTCTGTCTCTCTCGCTTTCTCTCTCTTTCTCGCTTTCTCTGTCTCACCCGCTTTCTCTGTCTCTCTCTTGCTTTCTCTGTCTCTCTCGCTTTCTCTGTCTCTCTTGCTTTCTCTGTCTCTCTCGCTTTCTCTGTCTCTGTCGCTTTCTCTATCCCTCTCGCTTTCTCTGTCTCTCTCGCTTTCTCTGTCTCTCTCGCTTTCTCTGTCTCTCTCGTATTCTCTCTCTCTCTCGCATTCCCTGTCTCTCTCGCTTTCACTGTCTCTCTCGCATTCACTGTCTCTCTCGCTTTCACTGTCTCTCTCGCTTTCTCTGTCTCTCTCGCTTTCTCTGTCTCTCTCGCTTTCACTGTCTCTCTCGCTTTCTCTGTCTCTCTTGTTTTCTCACTCTCACTCTCGCATTCTCTGTCTCTCTCGCTTTCTCTGTCTCTCTCGCTTTCTCTGTCACTCTCGCTTTCTCTCTCTCAAGCGCTTTCTCTGCCTCTCTTGCTTTCTCTGCCTCTCTCCCTTTCTCTGTCTCTCGCTTTCTCTCTCTCTCGCTTTCTCTCTCTTTCTCGCTTTCTCTGTCTCTCTCGCTTTCTCTGACTCTCTTGCTTTATCTGTCTCTCTTGCTTTCTCTGTCTCTCGCTTTCTCTGTCTCTCTCGCTTTCTCTGTCTCTCTCGCTTACTCTGCCTCTCTCGCTTTCTCTATCTCTCTCGCTTTCTCTGTCTCTCTCGCTTTCTCTGTCTCTCTCGTATTCTCTGTCTCACTCGCTGTCTCTATCTCTCTCGCTTTCTCTGTCTCTCTCGCTTTCTCTGTCTCTCTCGTTTTCTCTGTCTCTCTCGTATTCTCTGTCTCTCTCGCATTCTCTCTCTCTCTCGTTTTCTCTGCCTTTCTCGCTTTCTCTGTCTCTCTTGCTTTCTCTGTCTCTCTCGCTTTCTCTCTCTCTCTCGCTTTCTCTGCCTCTCTCCCTTTCTCTACCTCTCGCTTTCTCTGACTCTCTCGCTTTCTCTGTCTCTCTCGCTTTCTCTGCCTCTCTCGCTTTCTCTGTCTCTCTTGCTTTCTCTGTCTCTCTCGCTTTCTCTCTCTCTCTCGCTTTCTCTGCCTCTCTCGCTTTCTCTACCTCTCGCTTTCTCTGACTCTCCCGCTTTCTCTGTCTCTCTTGCTTCCTCTCTCTCTCGATTTCTCTCTCTCTCTCGCTTTCTCTGTCTCTCTCGCTTCCTCTCTATCTCGATTTCTCTCTCTCTCTCACTTTCTCTGCCTCTCTCGCTTTCTCTGCCTCTCTCGCTTTCTCTACCTCTCTCACTTTCTCTCTCTCTCTCTCGCTTTCTCTGTCTCTCTCGCTTTCTCTGTCTCTCTCGCTTTGTCTGTCTCTCACGCTTTCTCTGTCTCTCTCCCTTTCTCTACCTCTCTCACTTTCTCTCTCTCGCTTTCTCTGTCTCTCTCGCTTTCTCTCTCTCTCGCTTTCTCTGCCTCTCTCGCTTTCTCTACCTCTCTCGCTTTCTCTCTCTCTCTCACTTTCTCTACCTCTCTCGCTTTCTCTCTCTCTCTCGCTTTCTCTTTCTCTCTCGCTTTCTCTGTCTCTCTCGCTTTCTCTGCCTCTCTCGCTTTCTCTACCTCTCTCGCTTTCTCTCTCTCGCTTTCTCTCTCTCTCGCTTTCTCTGTCTCTTTCGCTTTCTCTCTCTCTCTCGCTTTCTCTGTCTCTCTCGCTTTCTCTGCCTCTCTCGCTTTCTCTCTCTCTCTCGCTTTCTCTCGCACTCTCGCTTTCTGTGCCTCTCTCGCTTTCTCTGTCCTCTCGCTATCTCTGTCTCTTGATTTCTCTCTCTCTCTCTCGCTTTCTCACTCTCTCTCGCTTTTTCTCTCTCTCGCTCTTTCTCTGACTCTCTCGCTTTCTCGGTCTCTCTCGCTTTCTCTATCTCTCTCGCTTTCCCTGTCTCTCTCGCTTTTTCTGTCTCTCTCTCATTCTCTGTCTCTCTCGCTTTCTCTCTCTCTCTCCCTTTCTCTGCCACTCTGTTTCTCTGTCTTTCTCGCTTTCTCTGCCTCTCTCGCTTTCTCTGCCTCTCTCGAATTCTGAGACTCTCTCGCTTTCTCTTTCTCTTGATTTCTCTGTCTCTCTCGCTATCTCGCACTCACAAGCGTTCTCTCTTTCGCATTCTCTGTCTCTCGCTTTCTCTCTCTCTCTCGCGTTCTCTGTCTCTCCCCCTTTCTCTGTGTCTCTCGCATTATCTGTCTCTCCCGCTTTCTCTGTCTCTCCCGCTTTCTCTGTCTCTCTCGCTTTCTCTCTCTCTCTCGCTTTCTCTCTCTCTCGCTTTCTCTGTCTCTCTCGCTTTCTTTGTCTCTCCCGCTTTCTCTGTCTCTCTCGCTTTCTCTGTCTCTATCGCTTTCTCTCTCTCTCTCGCTTTCTCTGTCTCTCTCGCTTTCTCACTCTCTCTCGCTTCTTCTCTATCTCTCCCTTTCTCTGTATCTCTCACTTTCTGTCTCTCTCGCTTTCTCTCTCTTTCTCGCTTTCTCTGTCTCTCTCCCTTTCTCTGACTCTCTCGCTTTCTCTGCCTCTCTCGCTTTCTCTGTCTCTCTCGCTTACTCTGTCTCTCTCGCTTTCTGTGCCTCTCTCGCTTTCTCTGTCCTCTCGCTTTCTCTGTCTCTTGATTTCTCTCTCTCTCTCTCGTTTTCTCACTCTCTCTCGCTTTTTCTCTCTCTCGCGCTTTCTCTCACTCTCTCGCTTTCTCGGTCTCTCTCGCTTTCTCTGCCTCTCGCTTTCTCTGTCTCTCTCTCATTCTCTGTCTCTCTCGCTTTCTTTCTCTCTCTCCCTTTCTCTGCCACTCTGTTTCTCTGTCTTTCTCGCTTTCTCTGCCTTTCTCGCTTTCTCTGCCTCTCTCGAATTCTGAGACTCTCTCGCTTTCTCTTTCTCTTGATTTCTCTGTCTCTCTCGGTATCTCGCACTCACAAGCGTTCTCTCTTTCGCATTCTCTGTCTCTCGCTTTCTCTCTCTCTCTCGCGTTCTCTGTCTCTCCCGCTTTCTCTGTGTCTCTCGCATTCTCTGTCTCTCCCGCTTTCTCTGTCTCTCCCGCTTTCTCTGTCTCTGTCGCTTTCTCTCTCTCTCTCGCTTTCTCTCTCTCTCGCTTTCTCTGTCTCTCTCGCTTTCTCTGTCTCTCCCGCTTTCTCTGTCTCTCTCGCTTTCTCTGTCTCTCTCGCTTTCTCTGCCTCTCTCGCTTTCTCTCTCTCTCTCGCTTTCTCTGTCTCTCTCGCTTTCTCACTCTCTCTCGCTTTTTCTCTATCTCTCCCTTTCTCTGTCTCTCTCACTTTCTGTCTCTCTCGCTTTCTCTCTCTTTCTCGCTTTCTCTGTCTCTCTCCCTTTCTCTGACTCTCTTGCTTTCTCTGTCTCTCTCCCTTTCTCTGTCTCTCTCGCTTTCTTTGTCTCTCTCGCTTTCTCTGTCTCTCTCGCTTTCTCTCTCTTTCTCGCTTTCTCTGTCTCTCTCGCTTTCTCTGTCTCTCTCCCTTTCTCTGTCTCTCTCCCTTTCTCTGTCTCTCTCGCTTTCACTGTGTCTCTCGCTTTCTCTCTCTCTCTCGCTTTCTCTCTCTCTCTCGCTTTCTCTGCCTCTCTCGCTTTCTCTGCCTCTCTTGCTTTCTCTGTCTCTCTCGCTTTCTCTTCCTCTCTCGCTTTCAGTGTCTCTCTCACTTTCTCTTCCTCTCTCACTTTGTCTGTCTCTCTCGCTTTCTCTGTCTCTCTCGCTTTCTCTTCCTCTCTCGCTTTCTCTTCCTCTCTCGCTTTCTGTGTCTCTCTCGCTTTCTGTGTCTCTCGCTTTCTCTCTCTCTCTCGCTTTCTCTGTCTCTCTCGCTTTCTCTGACTCTCCCGCTTTCTCTGTCTCTCTCGCTTCCTCTCTCTCTCGCTTTCTCTCTCTCTCTCGCTTTCTCTGCCTCTCTCGCTTTCTCTGCCTCACTCGCTTTCTTGTCTCTCTCACTTTCTCATTCTCTCCCGCTTTCTCTGTCTCTCTCGCTTCCTCTCTCGCTCGCTTTCTCTCTCTCTCTCGCTTTCTCTGCCTCTCTCGCTTTCTCTGTCTCTCTCGCTTTCTCTGTCTCTCTCGCTTTCTCTCTCTCTCTCGCTTTCTCTACCTCTCTCGCTTTCTCTGTCTCTCTCGCTTTCTCTCTCTCTCTCGCTTTCTCTGCCTCTCTCGCTTTCTCTACCTCTCTCGCTTTCTCTCTCTCTCTCGCTTTCTCTGTCTCTCTCGCTTTCTCTGCCTCTCTCGCTTTCTCTCTCTATCTCGCTTTCTCTGGCACTCTCGCTTTCTCTGTCTCTCTCGCTTTCTCTCTCTCTCTCGCTTTCTCACTCTCTCTCGCTTTTTCTCTCTCTCTCGCTTTCTCTGTCTCTGCACTTTCTGTCTCTCGCGCTTTCTCTGTCTCTCTCGCTTCCTCTCTCTCTCGCTTTCTCTGCCTCTCTCGCTTTCTCTGTCTCTCTCGCTTTCTCTGTCTCTCTCGCTTTCTCTGTCTCTCTCGCTTCCTCTCTCTCTCGCTTTCTCTCTCTCTCTCGCTTTCTCTACCTCTCTCGCTTTCTCTGTCTCTCTCGCTTTCTCTCTCTTTCTCGCTTTCTCTATCTCTCTCGCTTTCTCTGTCTCTCTCCCTTTCTCTGTCTCTCTCCCTTTCTCTGTCTCTCTCGCTTTCACTGTGTCTCTCGCTTTCTCTCTCTCTCTCGCTTTCTCTGTCTCTCTCGCTTTCTCTGCCTCTCTCGCTTTCTCTGCCTCTCTTGCCTTCTCTGTCTCTCTCGCTTTCTCTTCCTCTCTCGCTTTCAGTGTCTCTCTCACTTTCCGTTCCTCTCTCACTTTGTCTGTCTCTCTCGCTTTCTCTGTCTCTCTCGCTTTCTCTTCCTCTCTCGCTTTCTCTTCCTCTCTCGCTTTCTGTGTCTCTCTCACTTTCTCTGTGTCTCTCGCTTTCTCTCTCTCGCTTTCTCTGTCTCTCTCACTTTCTCTGACTCTCCCGCTTTCTCTGTCTCTCTCACTTCCTCTCTCTCTCGCTTTCTCTCTCTCTCTCGCTTTCTCTGCCTCTCTCGCTTTCTCTGCCTCACTCGCTTTCTTGTCTCTCTCACTTTCTCATTCTCTCCCGCTTTCTCTGTCTCTCTCGCTTCCTCTCTCTCTCGCTTTCTCTCTCTCTCTCGCTTTCTCTGCCTCTCTCGCTTTCTCTGTCTCTCTCGTTTTCTCTGTCTCTCTCGCTTTCTCTGTCTCTCTCGCTTCCTCTCTCTCTCGCTTTCTCTCTCTCTCTCGCTTTCTCTGCCTCTCTCGCTTTCTCTGTCTCTCTCGCTTTCTCTGTCTCTCTCGCTTTCTCTCTCTCTCTCGCGTTCACTGTCTCTCTCGCTTTCTCTGTCTCTCTCGCTTTCTCTCTCTCTCTCGCTTTCTCACTCTCTCGCTTTCTCTGTCTCTCTCGCTTTCTCTGTCTCTCTCGCTTTCTCTCTCTCTCTCGCTTTCTCTGTCTCTCTCGCTTTCTCACTCTCTTGCTTTCTCTGTATCTCTCGCTTTCTCTCTCTATCTCGCTTTCTCTCTCTCTCTCGCTTTCTCACTCTCTCGCTTTCTCTGTCTATCTCGCTTTTTCTCTCTCTCTCGCTTTCTCTGTCTCTCCCACTTTCTGTCTCTCGCGCTTTCTCTGTCTTTCTCGCTTCCTCTCTCGCTCGCTTTCTCTCTCTCTGTCGCTTTCTCTGCCTCTCTCGCTTTCTCTGTCTCACTCGCTTTCTCTGTCTCTCTCGCTTTCTCTGTCTCTCTCGCTTTCTCTCTTTCTCTCGCTTTCTCTGTCTCTCTCGCTTTCTCTGTCTCTCCCGCTTTCTCTGTCTCTCTCGCTTTCTCTGTCTCTCTCGCTTTCTCTGCCTCTCTCGCTTTCTCTCTCTCTCTCGCTTTCTCTGTCTCTCTCGCTTTCTCACTCTCTCTCGCTTTTTCTCTATCTCTCCCTTTCTCTGTCTCTCTCACTTTCTGTCTCTCTCGCTTTCTCTCTCTTTCTCGCTTTCTCTGTCTCTCTCCCTTTCTCTGACTCTCTTGCTTTCTCTGTCTCTCTCCCTTTCTCTGTCTCTCTCGCTTTCTTTGTCTCTCTCGCTTTCTCTGTCTCTCTCGCTTTCTCTCTCTTTCTCGCTTTCTCTGTCTCTCTCGCTTTCTCTGTCTCTCTCCCTTTCTCTGTCTCTCTCCCTTTCTCTGTCTCTCTCGCTTTCACTGTGTCTCTCGCTTTCTCTCTCTCTCTCGCTTTCTCTGTCTCTCTCGCTTTCTCTGCCTCTCTCGCTTTCTCTGCCTCTCTTGCTTTCTCTGTCTCTCTCGCTTTCTCTTCCTCTCTCGCTTTCAGTGTCTCTCTCACTTTCTCTTCCTCTCTCACTTTGTCTGTCTCTCTCGCTTTCTCTGTCTCTCTCGCTTTCTCTTCCTCTCTCGCTTTCTCTTCCTCTCTCGCTTTCTGTGTCTCTCTCGCTTTCTGTGTCTCTCGCTTTCTCTCTCTCTCTCGCTTTCTCTGTCTCTCTCGCTTTCTCTGACTCTCCCGCTTTCTCTGTCTCTCTCGCTTCCTCTCTCTCTCGCTTTCTCTCTCTCTCTCGCTTTCTCTGCCTCTCTCGCTTTCTCTGCCTCACTCGCTTTCTTGTCTCTCTCACTTTCTCATTCTCTCCCGCTTTCTCTGTCTCTCTCGCTTCCTCTCTCGCTCGCTTTCTCTCTCTCTCTCGCTTTCTCTGCCTCTCTCGCTTTCTCTGTCTCTCTCGCTTTCTCTGTCTCTCTCGCTTTCTCTCTCTCTCTCGCTTTCTCTACCTCTCTCGCTTTCTCTGTCTCTCTCGCTTTCTCTCTCTCTCTCGCTTTCTCTGCCTCTCTCGCTTTCTCTACCTCTCTCGCTTTCTCTCTCTCTCTCGCTTTCTCTGTCTCTCTCGCTTTCTCTGCCTCTCTCGCTTTCTCTGTCTCTCTCGCTTTCTCTGTCTCTCTCGCTTTCTCTCTCTCTCTCGCTTTCTCTACCTCTCTCGCTTTCTCTGTCTCTCTCGCTTTCTCTCTCTATCTCGCTTTCTCTGGCACTCTCGCTTTCTCTGTCTCTCTCGCTTTCTCTCTCTCTCTCGCTTTCTCACTCTCTCTCGCTTTTTCTCTCTCTCTCGCTTTCTCTGTCTCTGCACTTTCTGTCTCTCGCGCTTTCTCTGTCTCTCTCGCTTCCTCTCTCTCTCGCTTTCTCTGCCTCTCTCGCTTTCTCTGTCTCTCTCGCTTTCTCTGTCTCTCTCGCTTTCTCTGCCTCTCTCGCTTTCTCTGTCTCTCTCGCTTTCTCTGTCTCTCTCGCTTTCTCTCTCTCTCTCGCTTTCTCTACCTCTCTCGCTTTCTCTGTCTCTCTCGCTTTCTCTCTCTATCTCGCTTTCTCTGGCACTCTCGCTTTCTCTGTCTCTCTCGCTTTCTCTCTCTCTCTCGCTTTCTCACTCTCTCTCGCTTTTTCTCTCTCTCTCGCTTTCTCTGTCTCTGCACTTTCTGTCTCTCGCGCTTTCTCTGTCTCTCTCGCTTCCTCTCTCTCTCGCTTTCTCTGCCTCTCTCGCTTTCTCTGTCTCTCTCGCTTTCTCTGTCTCTCTCGCTTTCTCTGTCTCTCTCGCTTCCTCTCTCTCTCGCTTTCTCTCTCTCTCTCGCTTTCTCTACCTCTCTCGCTTTCTCTGTCTCTCTCGCTTTCTCTCTCTTTCTCGCTTTCTCTGTCTCTCTCGCTTTCTCTGTCTCTCTCCCTTTCTCTGTCTCTCTCCCTTTCTCTGTCTCTCTCGCTTTCACTGTGTCTCTCACTTTCTCTCTCTCTCTCGCTTTCTCTGTCTCTCTCGCTTTCTCTGCCTCTCTCGCTTTCTCTGCCTCTCTTGCCTTCTCTGTCTCTCTCGCTTTCTCTTCCTCTCTCGCTTTCAGTGTCTCTCTCACTTTCCGTTCCTCTCTCACTTTGTCTGTCTCTCTCGCTTTCTCTGTCTCTCTCGCTTTCTCTTCCTCTCTCGCTTTCTCTTCCTCTCTCGCTTTCTGTGTCTCTCTCACTTTCTCTGTGTCTCTCGCTTTCTCTCTCTCTCTCGCTTTCTCTGACTCTCCCGCTTTCTCTGTCTCTCTCGCTTCCTCTCTCTCTCGCTTTCTCTCTCTCTCTCGCTTTCTCTGCCTCTCTCGCTTTCTCTGCCTCACTCGCTTTCTTGTCTCTCTCACTTTCTCATTCTCTCCCGCTTTCTCTGTCTCTCTCGCTTCCTCTCTCTCTCGCTTTCTCTCTCTCTCTCGCTTTCTCTGCCTCTCTCGCTTTCTCTGTCTCTCTCGTTTTCTCTGTCTCTCTCGCTTTCTCTGTCTCTCTCGCTTCCTCTCTCTCTCGCTTTCTCTCTCTCTCTCGCTTTCTCTGCCTCTCTCGCTTTCTCTGTCTCTCTCGCTTTCTCTGTCTCTCTCGCTTTCTCTCTCTCTCTCGCGTTCACTGTCTCTCTCGCTTTCTCTGTCTCTCTCGCTTTCTCTCTCTCTCTCGCTTTCTCACTCTCTCGCTTTCTCTGTCTCTCTCGCTTTCTCTGTCTCTCTCGCTTTCTCTCTCTCTCTCGCTTTCTGTCTCTCTCGCTTTCTCACTCTCTTGCTTTCTCTGTATCTCTCGCTTTCTCTCTCTATCTCGCTTTCTCTCTCTCTCTCGCTTTCTCACTCTCTCGCTTTCTCTGTCTATCTCGCTTTTTCTCTCTCTCTCGCTTTCTCTGTCTCTCCCACTTTCTGTCTCTCGCGCTTTCTCTGTCTTTCTCGCTTCCTCTCTCGCTCGCTTTCTCTCTCTCTGTCGCTTTCTCTGCCTCTCTCGCTTTCTCTGTCTCTCTCGCTTTCTCTGTCTCTCTCGCTTTCTCTCTCTCTCTCGCTTTCTCTGCCTCTCTCGCTTTCTCTACCTCTCTCGCTTTCTCTCTCTCTCTCGCTTTCTCTGTCTCTCTCGCTTTCTCTCTCTATCTCGCTTTCTCTGGCACTCTCGCTTTCTCTGTCTCTCTCGCTTTCTCTCTCTCTCTCTCGCTTTCTCACTCTCTCTCGCTTTTTCTCACTCTCTCGTTTTCTCTGTCTCTGCACTTTCTGTCTCTCGCGCTTTCTCTGTCTCTCTCGCTTCCTCTCTCTCTTGCTTTCTCTGCCTCTCTCGCTTTCTCTGTCTCTCTCGCTTTCTCTGTCTCTCTCGCTTTCTCTGTCTCTCTCGCTTCCTCTCTCTCTCGCTTTCTCTCTCTCTCTCGCTTTCTCTACCTATCTCGCTTTCTCTGTCTCTCTCGCTTTCTCTCTCTCTCTCGTTTTCTCTGTCTCTCTCGCTTTCTCTGTCTCTCTCGCTTTCTCTCTCTCTCTCGCTTTCTCTGCCTCTCTCGCTTTCTCTACCTCTGTCGCTTTCTCTCTCTCTCTCACTTTCTCTGTCTCGCTCGCTTTCTCTGCCCCTCTCGCTTTCTCTCTCTCTCTCGCTTTCTCTGGCACTCTCGCTTTCTCTGTCTCTTGATTTCTCTCTCTCTCTCGCTTTCTCACTCTCTCTCGCTTTTTCTCTCTCTCGCGCTTTCCCTGACTCTCTCGCTTTCTCGGTCTCTCTCGCTTTCTCTATCTCTCTCGCTTTCCCTGTCTCTCTCGCTTTCTCTGTCTCTCTCTCATTCTCTGTCTCTCTCGCTTTCTCTCTCTCTCTCCCTTTCTCTGCCACTCTGTTTCTCTGTCTTTCTCGCTTTCTCTGCCTCTCTCGCTTTCTCTGCCTCTCTCGAATTCTGAGACTCTCTCGCTTTCTCTTTCTCTTGATTTCTCTGTCTCTGTCGCTATCTCGCACTCACAAACGTTCTCTCTTTCGCATTCTCTGTCTCTCGCTTTCTCTCTCTCTCCCGCTTTCTCTGTCTCTCCCGCTTTCTCTGTCTCTCTCGCTTTCTCTCTCTCTCTCGCTTTCTCTCTCTCTCGCTTTCTCTGTCTCTCCCGCTTTCTCTGTCTCTCTCGCTTTCTCTGTCTCTCTCGCTTTCTCTCTCTCTCTCGCTTTCTCTGTCTCTCTCGCTTTCTCACTCTCTCTCGCTTTTTCTCTATCTCTCCCTTTCTCTGTCTCTCTCACTTTCTGTCTCTCTCGCTTTCTCTCTCTTTCTCGCTTTCTCTGTCTCTCTCCCTTTCTCTGACTCTCTTGCTTTCTCTGTCTCTCTCCCTTTCTCTGTCTCTCTCGCTTTCTCTGTCTCTCTCGCTTTCTCTGTCTCTCTCGCTTTCTCTCTCTTTCTCGCTTTCTCTGTCTCTCTCGCTTTCTCTGTCTCTCTCCCTTTCTCTGTCTCTCTCGCTTTCTCTGTCTCTCTCGCTTTCTCTGTCTCTCTCTTTCTTTCTCTGTCTCTCTCGCTTACTCTGTCTCTCTCGCTTTCTCTGTCTCTCTTGCTTTCTCTGTCTCTCTCGCTTTCTCTGTCTCTCTCGCTTTCTCTGTCTCTCTCGCTTTCTCTGACTCTCTTGCTTTATCTGTCTCTCTTGCTTTCTCTGTCTCTCTCGCTTTCTGTGCCTCTGTCGCTTTCTCTGTCCCTCTCGCTTTCTCTGTCTCTTGATTTCTCTCTGTCTCTCGCTTTCTCTGTCTCTCTCACTTTCTGTCTCTCTCGCTTACTCTCTCTTTATCGCTTTCTCTGTCTCTCTTGCTTTCTCTCTCTCTCTCTCACATTCCCTCCGACTCTCGCTTTCTCTGTCTCTCTCGCTTTCTCTGTCTCTCCCGCTTTCTCTGTCTCTCTCACTTTCTCTCTCTCTCTCGCATTCTCTGTCTCTCTCGCTTTCTCTGTCTCTCTCGCTTTCTCTGTCTCTCTAGCTTTCACTCTCTCTCTCGCTTTCTCTCTCTCTCTCGCTTTCTCTGTCTCTCTCGCTTTCTCTGTCTCTCCCGCTTTCTCTGTCTCTCTCGCTTTCTCTTCCTCTCTCGCTTTCTCTGTCTCTCACTTTCTCTGTCTCTCTCGCTTTCTCTGCCTCTCTCGCTTTCTCTCTCTCTTGCTTTCACTCTGTCGCATTCTCTCTCTCTCGCTTTCTCTGTCCCTCTCGCTTTCTCTGTCTCTTTATTTCTCTCTCTCTCGCTTTCTCACTCTCGCTTTTTCTCTATCTCTCGCTTTCTCTGTCTCTCTCGCTTTCTGTCTCTCTCGCTTTCTCTCTCTTTCTCCCTTTCTCTGTCTCTCTCGCTTTCTCTGACTCTCTTGCTTTATCTGGCTCTCTTCCTATCTCTGTCTCTCTTGCTTTTGCTGTCTCACTCTCACTTTCTCTGTCTCTCTCGCTTTCTCTGTCTCTCTCGCATTCTCTCTCTCTCTCACTTTCTGTCTCTCTCGGTTTCTCTCTCTTTCTCGCTTACTCTGTCTCTCTCGCTTTCTCTGACTCTCTCGCTTTATCTGTCTCTCTTGCTTTCTCTGTCTCTGCACTTTCTGTCTCTCGCGCTTTCTCTGTCTCTCTCGCTTCCTCTCTCTCTCGCTTTCTCTACCTATCTCGCTTTCTCTGTCTCTCTCGCTTTCTCTCTCTCTCTCGTTTTCTCTGTCTCTCTCGCTTTCTCTGTCTCTCTCGCTTTCTCTCTCTCTCTCGCTTTCTCTGCCTCTCTCGCTTTCTCTACCTCTGTCGCTTTCTCTCTCTTTCTCACTTTCTCTGTCTCTCTCGCTTTCTCTGCCCCTCTCGCTTTCTCTCTCTCTCTCGCTTTCTCTGGCACTCTCGCTTTCTCTGTCTCTTGATTTCTCTCTCTCTCTCGCTTTCTCACTCTCTCTCGCTTTTTCTCTCTCTCGCGCTTTCCCTGACTCTCTCGCTTTCTCGGTCTCTCTCGCTTTCTCTATCTCTCTCGCTTTCCCTGTCTCTCTCGCTTTCTCTGTCTCTCTCTCATTCTCTGTCTCTCTCGCTTTCTCTCTCTCTCTCCCTTTCTCTGCCACTCTGTTTCTCTGTCTTTCTCGCTTTCTCTGCCTCTCTCGCTTTCTCTGCCTCTCTCGAATTCTGAGACTCTCTCGCTTTCTCTTTCTCTTGATTTCTCTGTCTCTGTCGCTATCTCGCACTCACAAACGTTCTCTCTTTCGCATTCTCTGTCTCTCGCTTTCTCTCTCTCTCCCGCTTTCTCTGTCTCTCCCGCTTTCTCTGTCTCTCTCGCTTTCTCTCTCTCTCTCGCTTTCTCTCTCTCTCACTTTCTCTGTCTCTCTCGCTTTCTCTGTCTCTCCCGCTTTCTCTGTCTCTCTCGCTTTCTCTGTCTCTCTCGCTTTCTCTCTCTCTCTCGCTTTCTCTGTCTCTCTCGCTTTCTCACTCTCTCTCGCTTTTTCTCTATCTCTCCCTTTCTCTGTCTCTCTCACTTTCTGTCTCTCTCGCTTTCTCTCTCTTTCTCGCTTTCTCTGTCTCTCTCCCTTTCTCTGACTCTCTTGCTTTCTCTGTCTCTCTCCCTTTCTCTGTCTCTCTCGCTTTCTCTGTCTCTCTCGCTTTCTCTGTCTCTCTCGCTTTCTCTCTCTTTCTCGCTTTCTCTGTCTCTCTCGCTTTCTCTGTCTCTCTCCCTTTCTCTGTCTCTCTCGCTTTCTCTGTCTCTCTCGCTTTCTCTGTCTCTCTCTTTCTTTCTCTGTCTCTCTCGCTTACTCTGTCTCTCTCGCTTTCTCTGTCTCTCTTGCTTTCTCTGTCTCTCTCGCTTTCTCTGTCTCTCTCGCTTTCTCTGTCTCTCTCGCTTTCTCTGACTCTCTTGCTTTATCTGTCTCTCTTGCTTTCTCTGTCTCTCTCGCTTTCTGTGCCTCTGTCGCTTTCTCTGTCCCTCTCGCTTTCTCTGTCTCTTGATTTCTCTCTGTCTCTCGCTTTCTCTGTCTCTCTCACTTTCTGTCTCTCTCGCTTACTCTCTCTTTATCGCTTTCTCTGTCTCTCTTGCTTTCTCTCTCTCTCTCTCACATTCCCTCCGACTCTCGCTTTCTCTGTCTCTCTCGCTTTCTCTGTCTCTCCCGCTTTCTCTGTCTCTCTCACTTTCTCTCTCTCTCTCGCATTCTCTGTCTCTCTCGCTTTCTCTGTCTCTCTCGCTTTCTCTGTCTCTCTAGCTTTCACTCTCTCTCTCGCTTTCTCTCTCTCTCTCTCTTTCTCTGTCTCTCTCGCTTTCTCTGTCTCTCCCGCTTTCTCTGTCTCTCTCGCTTTCTCTTCCTCTCTCGCTTTCTCTGTCTCTCACTTTCTCTGTCTCTCTCGCTTTCTCTGCCTCTCTCGCTTTCTCTCTCTCTTGCTTTCACTCTCTCGCATTCTCTCTCTCTCTCGCTTTCTCTGTCCCTCTCGCTTTCTCTGTCTCTTTATTTCTCTCTCTCTCGCTTTCTCACTCTCGCTTTTTCTCTATCTCTCGCTTTCTCTGTCTCTCTCGCTTTCTGTCTCTCTCGCTTTCTCTCTCTTTCTCCCTTTCTCTGTCTCTCTCGCTTTCTCTGACTCTCTTGCTTTATCTGGCTCTCTTCCTATCTCTGTCTCTCTTGCTTTTGCTGTCTCACTCTCACTTTCTCTGTCTCTCTCGCTTTCTCTGTCTCTCTCGCATTCTCTCTCTCTCTCACTTTCTGTCTCTCTCGGTTTCTCTCTCTTTCTCGCTTACTCTGTCTCTCTCGCTTTCTCTGACTCTCTCGCTTTATCTGTCTCTCTTGCTTTCTCTGTCTCTGCACTTTCTGTCTCTCGCGCTTTCTCTGTCTCTCTCGCTTCCTCTCTCTCTCGCTTTCTCTACCTATCTCGCTTTCTCTGTCTCTCTCGCTTTCTCTCTCTCTCTCGTTTTCTCTGTCTCTCTCGCTTTCTCTGTCTCTCTCGCTTTCTCTCTCTCTCTCGCTTTCTCTGCCTCTCTCGCTTTCTCTACCTCTGTCGCTTTCTCTCTCTCTCTCACTTTCTCTGTCTCTCTCGCTTTCTCTGCCCCTCTCGCTTTCTCTCTCTCTCTCGCTTTCTCTGGCACTCTCGCTTTCTCTGTCTCTTGATTTCTCTCTCTCTCGCGCTTTCCCTGACTCTCTCGCTTTCTCGGTCTCTCTCGCTTTCTCTATCTCTCTCGCTTTCCCTGTCTCTCTCGCTTTCTCTGTCTCTCTCTCATTCTCTGTCTCTCTCGCTTTCTCTCTCTCTCTCCCTTTCTCTGCCACTCTGTTTCTCTGTCTTTCTCGCTTTCTCTGCCTCTCTCGCTTTCTCTGCCTCTCTCGAATTCTGAGACTCTCTCGCTTTCTCTTTCTCTTGATTTCTCTGTCTCTGTCGCTATCTCGCACTCACAAACGTTCTCTCTTTCGCATTCTCTGTCTCTCGCTTTCTCTCTCTCTCCCGCTTTCTCTGTCTCTCCCGCTTTCTCTGTCTCTCTCGCTTTCTCTGTCTCTCTCCCTTTCTCTGTCTCTCTCGCTTTCTCTGTCTCTCTCGCTTTCTCTGTCTCTCTCTTTCTTTCTCTGTCTCTCTCGCTTACTCTGTCTCTCTCGCTTTCTCTGTCTCTCTTGCTTTCTCTGTCTCTCTCGCTTTCTCTGTCTCTCTCGCTTTCTCTGTCTCTCTCGCTTTCTCTGACTCTCTTGCTTTATCTGTCTCTCTTGCTTTCTCTGTCTCTCTCGCTTTCTGTGCCTCTGTCGCTTTCTCTGTCCCTCTCGCTTTCTCTGTCTCTTGATTTCTCTCTGTCTCTCGCTTTCTCTGTCTCTCTCACTTTCTGTCTCTCTCGCTTACTCTCTCTTTATCGCTTTCTCTGTCTCTCTTGCTTTCTCTCTCTCTCTCTCACATTCCCTCCGACTCTCGCTTTCTCTGTCTCTCTCGCTTTCTCTGTCTCTCCCGCTTTCTCTGTCTCTCTCACTTTCTCTCTCTCTCTCGCATTCTCTGTCTCTCTCGCTTTCTCTGTCTCTCTCGCTTTCTCTGTCTCTCTAGCTTTCACTCTCTCTCTCGCTTTCTCTCTCTCTCTCGCTTTCTCTGTCTCTCTCGCTTTCTCTGTCTCTCCCGCTTTCTCTGTCTCTCTCGCTTTCTCTTCCTCTCTCGCTTTCTCTGTCTCTCACTTTCTCTGTCTCTCTCGCTTTCTCTGCCTCTCTCGCTTTCTCTCTCTCTTGCTTTCACTCTGTCGCATTCTCTCTCTCTCGCTTTCTCTGTCCCTCTCGCTTTCTCTGTCTCTTTATTTCTCTCTCTCTCGCTTTCTCACTCTCGCTTTTTCTCTATCTCTCGCTTTCTCTGTCTCTCTCGCTTTCTGTCTCTCTCGCTTTCTCTCTCTTTCTCCCTTTCTCTGTCTCTCTCGCTTTCTCTGACTCTCTTGCTTTATCTGGCTCTCTTCCTATCTCTGTCTCTCTTGCTTTTGCTGTCTCACTCTCACTTTCTCTGTCTCTCTCGCTTTCTCTGTCTCTCTCGCATTCTCTCTCTCTCTCACTTTCTGTCTCTCTCGGTTTCTCTCTCTTTCTCGCTTACTCTGTCTCTCTCGCTTTCTCTGACTCTCTCGCTTTATCTGTCTCTCTTGCTTTCTCTGTCTCTGCACTTTCTGTCTCTCGCGCTTTCTCTGTCTCTCTCGCTTCCTCTCTCTCTCGCTTTCTCTACCTATCTCGCTTTCTCTGTCTCTCTCGCTTTCTCTCTCTCTCTCGTTTTCTCTGTCTCTCTCGCTTTCTCTGTCTCTCTCGCTTTCTCTCTCTCTCTCGCTTTCTCTGCCTCTCTCGCTTTCTCTACCTCTGTCGCTTTCTCTCTCTCTCTCACTTTCTCTGTCTCTCTCGCTTTCTCTGCCCCTCTCGCTTTCTCTCTCTCTCTCGCTTTCTCTGGCACTCTCGCTTTCTCTGTCTCTTGATTTCTCTCTCTCTCTCGCTTTCTCACTCTCTCTCGCTTTTTCTCTCTCTCGCGCTTTCCCTGACTCTCTCGCTTTCTCGGTCTCTCTCGCTTTCTCTATCTCTCTCGCTTTCCCTGTCTCTCTCGCTTTCTCTGTCTCTCTCTCATTCTCTGTCTCTCTCGCTTTCTCTCTCTCTCTCCCTTTCTCTGCCACTCTGTTTCTCTGTCTTTCTCGCTTTCTCTGCCTCTCTCGCTTTCTCTGCCTCTCTCGAATTCTGAGACTCTCTCGCTTTCTCTTTCTCTTGATTTCTCTGTCTCTGTCGCTATCTCGCACTCACAAACGTTCTCTCTTTCGCATTCTCTGTCTCTCGCTTTCTCTCTCTCTCCCGCTTTCTCTGTCTCTCCCGCTTTCTCTGTCTCTCTCGCTTTCTCTCTCTCTCTCGCTTTCTCTCTCTCTCACTTTCTCTGTCTCTCTCGCTTTCTCTGTCTCTCCCGCTTTCTCTGTCTCTCTCGCTTTCTCTGTCTCTCTCGCTTTCTCTCTCTCTCTCGCTTTCTCTGTCTCTCTCGCTTTCTCACTCTCGCTTTTTCTCTATCTCTCCCTTTCTCTGTCTCTCTCACTTTCTGTCTCTCTCGCTTTCTCTCTCTTTCTCGCTTTCTCTGTCTCTCCCCCTTTCTCTGACTCTCTTGCTTTCTCTGTCTCTCTCCCTTTCTCTGTCTCTCTCGCTTTCTCTGTCTCTCTCGCTTTCTCTGTCTCTCTCGCTTTCTCTCTCTTTCTCGCTTTCTCTGTCTCTCTCGCTTTCTCTGTCTCTCTCCCTTTCTCTGTCTCTCTCGCTTTCTCTGTCTCTCTCGCTTTCTCTGTCTCTCTCTTTCTTTCTCTGTCTCTCTCGCTTACTCTGTCTCTCTCGCTTTCTCTGTCTCTCTTGCTTTCTCTGTCTCTCTCGCTTTCTCTGTCTCTCTCGCTTTCTCTGTCTCTCTCGCTTTCTCTGACTCTCTTGCTTTATCTGTCTCTCTTGCTTTCTCTGTCTCTCTCGCTTTCTGTGCCTCTGTCGCTTTCTCTGTCCCTCTCGCTTTCTCTGTCTCTTGATTTCTCTCTGTCTCTCGCTTTCTCTGTCTCTCTCACTTTCTGTCTCTCTCGCTTACTCTCTCTTTATCGCTTTCTCTGTCTCTCTTGCTTTCTCTCTCTCTCTCTCACATTCCCTCCGACTCTCGCTTTCTCTGTCTCTCTCGCTTTCTCTGTCTCTCCCGCTTTCTCTGTCTCTCTCACTTTCTCTCTCTCTCTCGCATTCTCTGTCTCTCTCGCTTTCTCTGTCTCTCTCGCTTTCTCTGTCTCTCTAGCTTTCACTCTCTCTCTCGCTTTCTCTCTCTCTCTCGCTTTCTCTGTCTCTCTCGCTTTCTCTGTCTCTCCCGCTTTCTCTGTCTCTCTCGCTTTCTCTTCCTCTCTCGCTTTCTCTGTCTCTCACTTTCTCTGTCTCTCTCGCTTTCTCTGCCTCTCTCGCTTTCTCTCTCTCTTGCTTTCACTCTCTCGCATTCTCTCTCTCTCTCGCTTTCTCTGTCCCTCTCGCTTTCTCTGTCTCTTTATTTCTCTCTCTCTCGCTTTCTCACTCTCGCTTTTTCTCTATCTCTCGCTTTCTCTGTCTCTCTCGCTTTCTGTCTCTCTCGCTTTCTCTCTCTTTCTCCCTTTCTCTGTCTCTCTCGCTTTCTCTGACTCTCTTGCTTTATCTGGCTCTCTTCCTATCTCTGTCTCTCTTGCTTTTGCTGTCTCACTCTCACTTTCTCTGTCTCTCTCGCTTTCTCTGTCTCTCTCGCATTCTCTCTCTCTCTCACTTTCTGTCTCTCTCGGTTTCTCTCTCTTTCTCGCTTACTCTGTCTCTCTCGCTTTCTCTGACTCTCTCGCTTTATCTGTCTCTCTTGCTTTCTCTGTCTCTGCACTTTCTGTCTCTCGCGCTTTCTCTGTCTCTCTCGCTTCCTCTCTCTCTCGCTTTCTCTACCTATCTCGCTTTCTCTGTCTCTCTCGCTTTCTCTCTCTCTCTCGTTTTCTCTGTCTCTCTCGCTTTCTCTGTCTCTCTCGCTTTCTCTCTCTCTCTCGCTTTCTCTGCCTCTCTCGCTTTCTCTACCTCTGTCGCTTTCTCTCTCTCTCTCACTTTCTCTGTCTCTCTCGCTTTCTCTGCCCCTCTCGCTTTCTCTCTCTCTCTCGCTTTCTCTGGCACTCTCGCTTTCTCTGTCTCTTGATTTCTCTCTCTCTCGCGCTTTCCCTGACTCTCTCGCTTTCTCGGTCTCTCTCGCTTTCTCTATCTCTCTCGCTTTCCCTGTCTCTCTCGCTTTCTCTGTCTCTCTCTCATTCTCTGTCTCTCTCGCTTTCTCTCTCTCTCTCCCTTTCTCTGCCACTCTGTTTCTCTGTCTTTCTCGCTTTCTCTGCCTCTCTCGCTTTCTCTGCCTCTCTCGAATTCTGAGACTCTCTCGCTTTCTCTTTCTCTTGATTTCTCTGTCTCTGTCGCTATCTCGCACTCACAAACGTTCTCTCTTTCGCATTCTCTGTCTCTCGCTTTCTCTCTCTCTCCCGCTTTCTCTGTCTCTCCCGCTTTCTCTGTCTCTCTCGCTTTCTCTCTCTCTCTCGCTTTCTCTCTCTCTCACTTTCTCTGTCTCTCTCGCTTTCTCTGTCTCTCCCGCTTTCTCTGTCTCTCTCGCTTTCTCTGTCTCTCTCGCTTTCTCTCTCTCTCTCGCTTTCTCTGTCTCTCTCGCTTTCTCACTCTCTCTCGCTTTTTCTCTATCTCTCCCTTTCTCTGTCTCTCTCACTTTCTGTCTCTCTCGCTTTCTCTCTCTTTCTCGCTTTCTCTGTCTCTCTCCCTTTCTCTGACTCTCTTGCTTTCTCTGTCTCTCTCCCTTTCTCTGTCTCTCTCGCTTTCTCTGTCTCTCTCGCTTTCTCTGTCTCTCTCGCTTTCTCTCTCTTTCTCGCTTTCTCTGTCTCTCTCGCTTTCTCTGTCTCTCTCCCTTTCTCTGTCTCTCTCGCTTTCTCTGTCTCTCTCGCTTTCTCTGTCTCTCTCATTCTTTCTCTGTCTCTCTCGCTTACTCTGTCTCTCTCGCTTTCTCTGTCTCTCTTGCTTTCTCTGTCTCTCTCGCTTTCTCTGTCTCTCTCGCTTTCTCTGTCTCTCTCGCTTTCTCTGACTCTCTTGCTTTATCTGTCTCTCTTGCTTTCTCTGTCTCTCTCGCTTTCTGTGCCTCTGTCGCTTTCTCTGTCCCTCTCGCTTTCTCTGTCTCTTGATTTCTCTCTGTCTCTCGCTTTCTCTGTCTCTCTCACTTTCTGTCTCTCTCGCTTACTCTCTCTTTATCGCTTTCTCTGTCTCTCTTGCTTTCTCTCTCTCTCTCTCACATTCCCTCCGACTCTCGCTTTCTCTGTCTCTCTCGCTTTCTCTGTCTCTCCCGCTTTCTCTGTCTCTCTCACTTTCTCTCTCTCTCTCGCATTCTCTGTCTCTCTCGCTTTCTCTATCTCTCTCGCTTTCTCTGTCTCTCTAGCTTTCACTCTCTCTCTCGCTTTCTCTCTCTCTCTCGCTTTCTCTGTCTCTCTCGCTTTCTCTGTCTCTCCCGCTTTCTCTGTCTCTCTCGCTTTCTCTTCCTCTCTCGCTTTCTCTGTCTCTCACTTTCTCTGTCTCTCTCGCTTTCTCTGCCTCTCTCGCTTTCTCTCTTTCTTGCTTTCACTCTCTCGCATTCTCTCTCTCTCTCGCTTTCTCTGTCCCTCTCGCTTTCTCTGTCTCTTTATTTCTCTCTCTCTCGCTTTCTCACTCTCGCTTTTTCTCTATCTCTCGCTTTCTCTGTCTCTCTCGTCTTCTGTCTCTCTCGCTTTCTCTCTCTTTCTCCCTTTCTCTGTCTCTCTCGCTTTCTCTGACTCTCTTGCTTTATCTGGCTCTCTTCCTATCTCTGTCTCTCTTGCTTTTGCTGTCTCACTCTCACTTTCTCTGTCTCTCTCGCTTTCTCTGTCTCTCTCGCATTCTCTCTCTCTCTCACTTTCTGTCTCTCTCGGTTTCTCTCTCTTTCTCGCTTACTCTGTCTCTCTCGCTTTCTCTGACTCTCTCGCTTTATCTGTCTCTCTTGCTTTCTCTGTCTCTCTCGCTTTCTCTGTCTCTCTCGCTTTCTCTGTCTCTCTCGCTTTCTGTGCCTCTGTCGCTTTCTCTGTCCCTCTCGCTTTCTCTGTCTCTTGATTTCTCTCTCTCTCTCGCTTTCTCTGTCTCTCTCACTTTCTGTCTCTCTCGCTTACTCTCTCTTTATCGCTTTCTCTGTCTCTCTCGCTTTCACTGTCTCTCTCGCTTTCTCTGTCTCTCTCGCTTTCTCTGTCTCTCTCGCATTCTCTGTCTCTCTCGCATTCGCTGTCTCTCTTGCTTTCTCTGCCTCTCTCGCTTTCTCTCTCTCTTGCTTTCACTCTCTCGCATTCTCTCTCTCTCTTGCTTTCTCTGTCTCTCTCGCTTTCTCTGCCCCTCTCGCTTTCTCTGTCCCTCTCGCTTTCTCTGTCTCTTGATTTCTCTCTCTCTCTTTCGCTTTCTCTGTCTCCCTCGCTTTTTCTCTCTGTCTCGCTTTCTCTGTCCCTCTCGCCTTCTCGGTCTCTTGATTTCTCTCTCTCTCTCTCGCTTTCTGTGCCTCTCTCGCTTTCTCTGTCCCTCTCGCATTCTCTGTCTCTTGATTTCTCTCTCTCTCTCTCGCTTTCTCACTGTCTCTCGCCTTTTCTCTCTCTCTCCCTTTCTCTGTCTCTCTCACTTTCTGTCTCTCTCGCTTTCTCTCTCTCTCACTTTCTCTACCTCTCTCACGCTTTCTCTGCCTCTCTCGCTTTCTCTGTCTCTCTCGCTTTCTCTGTCACTCTTGCTTTCTCTGTCTCTCGCTCTCTCTGTCTCTCTCGCTTTCTCTGTCTGTTTCGCTTCCTCTGCCTCTCTCGCTTTCTCTACCTCTCTCGCTTTCTCTACCTCTCTCACTTTCTCTCTCTCTCTCGCTTTCTCACTGTCTCTCGCTTTCTCTGTCTCTCTCGCTTTCTCTGCCTCGCTTTCTCTGTCTCTCCCGCTTTCTCTGCCTCTCTCGCTTTCTCTACCTCTCTCACGCTTCCTCTGCCTCTCTCGCTTTCTCTACCTCACTCACTTTCTCTCTCTCTCTCTCGCTTTCTCTGCCCCTCGATTTCTCTGCCTCTCCCGCTTTCTCTGTCTCTCCCGCTTTCTCTGTCTCTCTCGCTTTCTCTCTCTCGCTTTCTCTCTCTCTCTCTCGCTTTCTCTCTCTCTCTCGCTTTCTCTGTCTCTCTCGCTTTCTCTGTCTCTCCCGCTTTCTCTGTCTCTCTCGCTTTCTCTGTCTCTCTCGCTTTCTCTGTCACTCTTGCTTTCTCTGTCTCTCGCTCTCTCTGTCTCTCTCGCTTTCTCTGTCTCTCTCGTTTCCTCTGCCTCTCTCGCTTTCTCTACCTCTCTCACGCTTTCTCTGCCTCTCTCGCTTTCTCTACCTCTCTCACTTTCTATCTCTCTCTCTCGCTTTCTCTACCTCTCTCACGATTTCTCTACCTCTCTCACGCTTTCTCTCTCTCTCTCGCTTTCTCTACCTCTCTCACTTTCTCTCTCTCTCTCTCGCTATCTCTCCCCCTCGCTTTCTCTTTCTCTCTCGCTTTCGCTGTCTCTCTCGCTTTCTCTGTCTCTCTCGCTTTCTCTGTCTCTCTCGCTTTCTCTGTCTCTCTCCCTTTCTCTGTCTCTCTCGCTTTCTCTGCCTCTCTCGCTTTCTCTCTCTTTCTCTGGCTTTCTCTGTCTCTCTCGCTTTCTCTGCCTCTCTAGCTTTCTCTGTCTCTCTCTCGCTTTCTCTCTCTCTCTCGCTTTCTGTGTCTCTCTCACTTTCTCTTCCTCTCTCACTTTCTCTGTCTCTCGCTTTCTCTGCCTCACTCGCTTTCTCTGTCTCTCCCGCTTTCTCTGTCTCTCGCTTTCTCTCTCTCTCGCTTTCTCTGACTCTCCCGCTTTCTCTGTCTCTCTCGCTTCCTCTCTCTCTCGCTTTCTCTCTCTCTCTCGCTTTCTCTGCCACTCTCGCTTTCTCTACCTCTCTCACTTTCTCTCTCTCTCTCGCTTTCTCTGTCTCTCTCGCTTTCTCTGTCTATCTCGCTTTCTCTGTCTCGCTCGCTTTCTCTGTCTCTCGCTTTCTGTGTCTCTATCGCTTTCTCTGTCCTCTCGCTTTCTCTGTCTCTTGATTTCTCACTCTCTCTCTCGCTTTTTCTCTCTCTCTCGCTTTCTCTGTCTCTCTCACTTTCTGTCTCTTGCGCTTTCTCTGACTCTCTTGCTTTATCTGTCTCTCTTGCTTTCTCTGTCTCTCTCGCTTTCTCTATCTCTCTCGCTTTCCCTGTCTCTCTCGCTTTCTCTGTCTCTCTCTCATTCTCTGTCTCTCTCGCTTTCTCTCTCTCTCTCCCTTTCTCTGCCACTCTGTTTCTCTGTCTTTCTCGCTTTCTCTGCCTCTCTCGCTTTCTCTGCCTCTCTCGAATTCTGAGACTCTCTCGCTTTCTCTTTCTCTTGATTTCTCTGTCTCTCTCGCTATCTCGCACTCACAAGCTTTCTCTCTCTCGCATTCTCTGTCTCTCGCTTTCTCTCTCTCTCTCGCGTTCTCTGTCCCTCCCGCTTTCTCTCTCTCTCTCGCATTCTCTGTCTCTCGCTTTCTCTCTCTCTCTCGCATTCTCTGTCTCTCGCTTTCTCTCTCTCTCTCGCGTTCTCTGTCCCTCCCGCTTTCTCTCTCTCTCTCGCATTATCTGTCTCTCTCGCTTTCTCTGTCTCTCTCGCTTTCTCTGTCTCTCTAGCTTTCACTCTCTCTCTCGCTTTCTCTCTCTCTCTCGCTTTCTCTGTCTCTCTCGCTTTCTCTGTCTCTCTCGCTTTCTCTGTCTCTCTCGCTTTCTCTGTCTCTCGCTTTCTCTGTCTCTCTCGCTTTCTCTGCCTCTCTCGCTTTCTCTCTCTCTTGCTTTCACTCTCTCGCATTCTCTCTCTCTCTCGCTTTCTCTGTCCCTATCGCTTTCTCTGTCTCTTTATTTCTCTCTCTCTCGCTTTCTCACTCTCGCTTTTTCTCTATCTCTCGCTTTCTTTGTCTCTCTCACTTTCTGTCTCTCTCGCTTTCTCTCTCTTTCTCCCTTTCTCTGTCTCTCTCGCTTTCTCTGACTCTCTTGCTTTATCTGGCTCTCTTCCTTTCTCTGTCTCTCTCGCTGTCTCACTCTCACTTTCTCTGTCTCTCTCGCTTTCTCTGTCTCTCTCACTTTCTGTCTCTCTCGGTTTCTCTCTCTTTCTCGCTTTCTCTGTCTCTCTCGCTTTCTCTGACTCTCTCGCTTTATCTGTCTCTCTTGCTTTCTCTGTCTCTCTCGCTTTCTCTGTCTCTCTCGCTTTCTGTGTCTCTCACGCATTCTCTGTCTCTCTCGCATTCTCTGTCTCTCTCGCTTTCTCTGTCTCTCTCGCTTTCTCTCTTTCTCTCGTTCTCTCTCTCTCTCGCTTTCTCTGTCTCTCTCGCTTTCTCTGTCTCTCTCGCTTTCTCTGTCTCTCTTGCATTCTCTGTCTCTCTCGCTTTCTCTGCCTCTCCCACTATCTCTCTCTCTCCCTTTCTCTGCCAATCTCTTTCTCTGCCTCTCTCGCTTTCTCTGTCTCTCGCATTCTCTGTCTCTTGATTTCTCTCTCTCTCTCGCTTTCTCTGTCTCTCTCGCTTTCACTGTCTCTCGCTATCTGTGCCTCTCTCGCTTTCTCTGTCCCTCTCGCTTTCTCTGTCTCTTGATTTCTCGCTCTCTCTCGCTTTCTCTTTCTCTCTCACTTTATGTCTCTCTCGCTTTCTCTCTCTTTCTCGCATTCTCTTTCTCTCTTGCTTTCTCTCTCTCTCTCTTCTCTCTCTCATTCCCTCCGTCTCTCGCTTTCTCTGTCTCTCTCGCTTTCTCTCTCTCTCTCGCATTCTCTGTCTCTCTCGCTTTCTCTTTCTCTCTCGCTTTCTCTCCCTCTCTCGCTTTATCTCTCTCTCGCTTTCTCTCTCTTCTCGCTTTCTCTATCTCTCTCGCTTTCTCTGTCTCTAGCTTTCTCTGTTTCTCTCGCTTTCTGTTCCTCTCTCGCTTTCTCTCCCTCTCGCTTTCTCTGTCTCTCGCTTTCTCTGTCTCTCTCGCTTTCTCTGCCTCTCTCGCTTTCTCTCTCTCTTGCTTTCACTCTCTCGCATTCTCTCTCTCTCTTGCTTTCTCTGTCTCTCTCGCTTTCTCTCCCTCTCTCGCTTTATCTCTCTCTCGTTTTCTCTCTCTTCTCGCTTTCTCTATCTCTCTCGCTTTCTCTGTCTCTAGCTTTCTCTGTGTCTCTCGCTTTCTGTGCCTCTCTCGCTTTCTCTCCCTCTCGCTTTCTCTGTCTCTCGCTTTCTCTGTCTCTCTTGCTTTCTCTGCCTCTCTCGCTTTCTCTCTCTCTTGCTTTCACTCTCTCGCATTCTCTCTCTCTCTTGCTTTCTCTGTCTCTCTCGCTTTCTCTGCCCCTCTCGCTTTCTCTGTCCCTCTCGCTTTCTCTGTCTCTTGATTTCTCTCTCTCTCTTTCGCTTTCTCTGTCTCCCTCGCTTTTTCTCTCTGTCTCGCTTTCTCTGTCCCTCTCGCCTTCTCGGTCTCTTGATTTCTCTCTCTCTCTCTCGCTTTCTGTGCCTCTCTCGCTTTCTCTGTCCCTCTCGCATTCTCTGTCTCTTGATTTCTCTCTCTCTCTCTCGCTTTCTCACTGTCTCTCGCTTTTTCTCTCTCTCTCCCTTTCTCTGTCTCTCTCACTTTCTGTCTCTCTCGCTTTCTCTCTCTCTCGCTTTCTCTACCTCTCTCACGCTTTCTCTGCCTCTCTCGCTTTCTCTGTCTCTCTCGCTTTCTCTGTCACTCTTGCTTTCTCTGTCTCTCGCTCTCTCTGTCTCTCTCGCTTTCTCTGTCTGTTTCGCTTCCTCTGCCTCTCTCGCTTTCTCTACCTCTCTCGCTTTCTCTACCTCTCTCACTTTCTCTCTCTCTCTCGCTTTCTCACTGTCTCTCGCTTTCTCTGTCTCTCTCGCTTTCTCTGTCTCGCTTTCTCTGTCTCTCCCGCTTTCTCTGCCTCTCTCGCTTTCTCTACCTCTCTCACGCTTTCTCTGCCTCTCTCGCTTTCTCTACCTCACTCACTTTCTCTCTCTCCTCGCTTTCTCTGCCCCTCGATTTCTCTGCCTCTCCCGCTTTCTCTGTCTCTCCCGCTTTCTCTGTCTCTCTCGCTTTCTCTCTCTCGCTTTCTCTCTCTCTCTCTCGCTTTCTCTCTCTCTCTCTCTTTCTCTGTCTCTCTCGCTTTCTCTGTCTCTCCCGCTTTCTCTGTCTCTCTCGCTTTCTCTGTCTCTCTCGCTTTCTCTGTCTCTCTCGCTTTCTCTGTCACTCTTGCTTTCTCTGTCTCTCGCTCTCTCTGTCTCTCTCGCCTTTCTCTGTCTCTCTCGCTTCCTCTGCCTCTCTCGCTTTCTCTACCTCTCTCACGCTTTCTCTGCCTCTCTCGCTTTCTCTACCTCTCTCACTTTCTATCTCTCTCTCTCGCTTTCTCTACCTCTCTCACGATTTCTCTACCTCTCTCACGCTTTCTCTCTCTCTCTCGCTTTCTCTACCTCTCTCACTTTCTCTCTCTCTCTCTCGCTATCTCTCCCCCTCGCTTTCTCTTTCTCTCTCGCTTTCGCTGTCTCTCTCGCTTTCTCTGTCTCTCTCGCTTTCTCTGTCTCTCTCGCTTTCTCTGTCTCTCTCCCTTTCTCTGTCTCTCTCGCTTTCTCTGCCTCTCTCGCTTTCTCTCTCTTTCTCTGGCTTTCTCTGTCTCTCTCACTTTCTCTGCCTCTCTAGCTTTCTCTGTCTCTCTCGCTTTCTCTCTCTCTCTCGCTTTCTGTGTCTCTCTCACTTTCTCTTCCTCTCTCACTTTCTCTGTCTCTCGCTTTCTCTGCCTCACTCGCTTTCTCTGTCTCTCCCGCTTTCTCTGTCTCTCGCTTTCTCTCCCTCTCGCTTTCTCTGACTCTCCCGCTTTCTCTGTCTCTCTCGCTTCCTCTCTCTCTCGCTTTCTCTCTCTCTCTCGCTTTCTCTGCCACTCTCGCTTTCTCTACCTCTCTCACTTTCTCTCTCTCTCTCGCTTTCTCTGTCTCTCTCGCTTTCTCTGTCTATCTCGCTTTCTCTGTCTCGCTCGCTTTCTCTGTCTCTCGCTTTCTGTGTCTCTATCGCTTTCTCTGTCCTCTCGCTTTCTCTGTCTCTTGATTTCTCACTCTCTCTCTCGCTTTTTCTCTCTCTCTCGCTTTCTCTGTCTCTCTCACTTTCTGTCTCTTGCGCTTTCTCTGACTCTCTTGCTTTATCTGTCTCTCTTGCTTTCTCTGTCTCTCTCGCTTTCTCTATCTCTCTCGCTTTCCCTGTCTCTCTCGCTTTCTCTGTCTCTCTCTCATTCTCTGTCTCTCTCGCTTTCTCTCTCTCTCTCCCTTTCTCTGCCACTCTGTTTCTCTGTCTTTCTCGCTTTCTCTGCCTCTCTCGCTTTCTCTGCCTCTCTCGAATTCTGAGACTCTCTCGCTTTCTCTTTCTCTTGATTTCTCTGTCTCTCTCGCTATCTCGCACTCACAAGCTTTCTCTCTCTCGCATTCTCTGTCTCTCGCTTTCTCTCTCTCTCTCGCGTTCTCTGTCCCTCCCGCTTTCTCTCTCTCTCTCGCATTCTCTGTCTCTCGCTTTCTCTCTCTCTCTCGCATTCTCTGTCTCTCGCTTTCTCTCTCTCGCGTTCTCTGTCCCTCCCGCTTTCTCTCTCTCTCTCGCATTATCTGTCTCTCTCGCTTTCTCTGTCTCTCTCGCTTTCTCTGTCTCTCTAGCTTTCACTCTCTCTCTCGCTTTCTCTCTCTCTCTCGCTTTCTCTGTCTCTCTCGCTTTCTCTGTCTCTCTCGCTTTCTCTGTCTCTCTCGCTTTCTCTGTCTCTCGCTTTCTCTGTCTCTCTCGCTTTCTCTGCCTCTCTCGCTTTCTCTCTCTCTTGCTTTCACTCTCTCGCATTCTCTCTCTCTCTCGCTTTCTCTGTCCCTATCGCTTTCTCTGTCTCTTTATTTCTTTCTCTCTCGCTTTCTCACTCTCGCTTTTTCTCTATCTCTCGCTTTCTCTGTCTCTCTCACTTTCTGTCTCTCTCGCTTTCTCCCTTTCTCTGTCTCTCTCGCTTTCTCTGACTCTCTTGCTTTATCTGGCTCTCTTCCTTTCTCTGTCTCTCTCGCTGTCTCACTCTCACTTTCTCTGTCTCTCTCGCTTTCTCTGTCTCTCTCACTTTCTGTCTCTCTCGGTTTCTCTCTCTTTCTCGCTTTCTCTGTCTCTCTCGCTTTCTCTGACTCTCCCGCTTTATCTGTCTCTCTTGCTTTCTCTGTCTCTCTCGCTTTCTCTGTCTCTCTCGCTTTCTCTGTCTCTCTCGCATTCTCTGTCTCTCTCGCATTCTCTGTCTCTCTCGCTTTCTCTGTCTCTCTCGCTTTCCCTCTTTCTCTCGTTTTCTCTCTCTCTCTCGCTTTCTCTGTCTCTCTCGCTTTCTCTGTCTCTCTCGCTTTCTCTGTCTCTCTTGCATTCTCTGTCTCTCTCGCTTTCTCTGCCTCTCCCACTATCTCTCTGTCTCCCTTTCTCTGCCAATCTCTTTCTCTGCCTCTCTCGCTTTCTCTGTCTCTTGCTTTCTCTGTCTCTTGATTTCTCTCTCTCTTTCGCTTTCTCTGTCTCTCGCATTCTCTGTCTCTTGATTTCTCTCTCTCTCTCGCTTTCTCTGTCTCTCTCGCTTTCACTGTCTCTCGCTATCTGTGCCTCTCTCGCTTTCTCTGTCCCTCTCGCTTTCTCTGTCTCTTGATTTCTCGCTCTCTCTCGCTGTCTCTGTCTCTCTCACTTTATGTCTCTCTCGCTTTCTCTCTCTTTCTCGCATTCTCTTTCTCTCTTGCTTTCTCTCTCTCTCTCTTCTCTCTCTCATTCCCTCCGTCTCTCGCTTTCTCTGTCTCTCTCGCTTTCTCTCTCTCTCTCGCATTCTCTGTCTCTCTCGCTTTCTCTTTCTCTCTCGCTTTCTCTCCCTCTCTCGCTTTATCTCTCTCTCGCTTTCTCTATCTCTCTCGCTTTCTCTGTCTCTAGCTTTCTCTGTGTCTCTCGCTTTCTGTTCCTCTCTCGCTTTCTCTCCCTCTCGCTTTCTCTGTCTCCTGCTTTCTCTGTCTCTCTCGCTTTCTCTGCCTCTCTCGCTTTCTCTCTCTCTTGCTTTCACTCTCTCGCATTCTCTCTCTCTCTTGCTTTCTCTGTCTCTCTCGATTTCTGTGCCCCTCTCGCTGTCTCTGTCCCTCTCGCTTTCTCTGTCTCTTGATTTCTCTCTCTCTCTCTCGCTTTCTCTGTATCCCTCGCTTTTTCTCTCTGTCTCGCTTTCTCTGTCCCTCTCGCCTTCTCAGTCTCTTGATTTCTCTCTCTCTCTCTCGCTTTCTTTGCCTCTCTCGCTTTCTCTGTCCCTCTCGCATTCTCTGTCTCTTGATTTCTCTCTCTCTCTCTCGCTTTCTCACTGTCTCTCGCTTTTTCTCTCTCTCTCGCTTTCTCTGTCTCTCTCACTTTCTGTCTCTCTCGCTTTCTCTCTCTCTCGCTTTCTCTACCTCTCTCACGCTTTCTCTGCCTCTCTCGCTTTCTCTGTCTCTCTCGCTTTCTCTGTCACTCTTGCTTTCTCTGTCTCTCGCTCTCTCTGTCTCTCGCGTTCTCTGTCTGTCTCGCTTCCTCTGCCTCTCTCGCTTTCTCTACCTCTCTCGCTTTCTCTACCTCTCTCACTTTCTCTCTCTCTCTCTCGCTTTCTCACTGTCTCTCACTTTCTCTGTCTCTCTCGCTTTCTCTGTCTCGCTTTCTCTGTCTCTCCCGCTTTCTCTGCCTCTCTCGCTTTCTCTACCTCTCTCACGCTTTCTCTGCCTCTCTCGCTTTCTCTACCTCTCTCACTTTCTCTCTCTCTCTCTCGCTTTCTCTGCCCCTCGATTTCTCTGCCTCTCGCGCTTTCTCTGTCTCTCCCGCTTTCTCTGTCTCTCTCGCTTTCTCTGTCTCTCTCGCTTTCTTTCTCTCTCTCTCGCTTTCTCTCTCTCTCTCGCTTTCTCTGTCTCTCTCGCTTTCTCTGTCTCTCCCGCTTTTTCTGTCTCTCTCGCTTTCTCTGTCTCTCTCGCTTTCTCTGTCTCTCTCGCTTTCTCTGTCACTCTTGCTTTCTCTGTATCTCGCTCTCTCTGTCTCTCTCGCTTTCTCTGTCTCTCTCGCTTCCTCTGCCTCTCTCACTTTCTCTACCTCTCTCACGCTTTCTCTGCCTCTCTCGCTTTCTCTACCTCTCTCACTTTCTCTCTCTCTCTCTCGCTTTCTCTGCCTCTCTCGCTTTCTTTGCCTCTCTCTCTTTCTCTGTCTCTCTCGCTTTCTCTGCCTCTCTCACTTTCTCTCTCTCTCTCTTGCTTTCTCTGCCTCTCTCGCTTTCTCTGTCTCTCTCGCTTTCTCTACCTCTCTCACGCTTTCTCTACCTCTCTCACGCTTTCTCTGTCTCTCTCGCTTTCTCTACCTCTCTCACTTTCTCTCTCTCTCTCTCGCTATCTCACCCCCTCGCTTTCTCTTTCTCTCTCGCTTTCGCTGTCTCTCTCGATTTCTCTGTCTCTCTCGCTTTCTCTGTCTCTCTCGCTTTCTCTGCCTCTCTCTCTTTCTCTGCCTCTCTCGCTTTCTCTGTCTCTCTCCCTTTCTCTGTGTCTCTCGCTTTCTCTGTGTCTCTCCCTTTCTCTGACTCTCTCGCTTTCTCTGCCTCTCTCGCTTTCTCTCTCTTTCTCTGGCTTTCTCTGTCTCTCTCCCTTTCTCTGTGTCTCTCGCTTTCTCTGTCTCTCTCGCTTTCTCTGCCTCTCTAGCTTTCTCTGTCTCTCTCGCTTTCTCTCTCTCTCTCACTTTCTCTGTCTCTCGCTTTCTCTGCCTCACTCGCTTTCTCTGTCTCTCCCGCTTTCTCTGTCTCTCGCTTTCTCTCTCTCTCGCTTTCTCTGTCTCTCTCGCTTCCTCTCTCTCTCGCTTTCTCTCTCTCTCTCGCTTTCTCTGCCTCTCTCGCTTTCTCTACCTCTCTCACTTTCTCTCTCTCTCTCGCTTTCTCTGTCTCTCTCGCTTTCTCTGTCTATCTCGCTTTCTCTGTCTCGCTCGCTTTCTCTGTCTCTCGCTTTCTCTGTCTCTCTCGCTTTCTCTGCCTCTCTCGCTTTCTTTGCCTCTCTCGCTTTCTCTGTCTCTCTCGCTTTCTCTGCCTCTCTCACTTTCTCTCTCTCTCTCTCGCTTTCTCTGCCTCTCTCGCTTTCTCTGTCTCTCTCGCTTTCTCTACCTCTCTCACGCTTTCTCTACCTCTCTCACGCTATCTCACCCCCTCGCTTTCTCTTTCTCTCTCGCTTTCGCTGTCTCTCTCGCTTTCTCTGTCTCTCTCGCTTTCTCTGTCTCTCTCGCTTTCTCTGCCTCTCTCTCTTTCTCTGCCTCTCTCGCTTTCTCTGTCTCTCTCCCTTTCTCTGTGTCTCTCGCTTTCTCTGTGTCTCTCCCTTTCTCTGACTCTCTCGCTTTCTCTGCCTCTCTCGCTTTCTCTCTCTTTCTCTGGCTTTCTCTGTCTCTCTCCCTTTCTCTGTGTCTCTCGCTTTCTCTGTCTCTCTAGCTTTCTCTGTCTCTCTCGCTTTCTCTCTCTCTCTCGCTTTCTGTGCCTCTCTCACTTTCTCTTCCTCTCTCACTTTCTCTGTCTCTCGCTTTCTCTGCCTCACTCGCTTTCTCTGTCTCTCCCGCTTTCTCTGTCTCTCGCTTTCTCTCTCTCGCTTTCTCTGTCTCTCTCGCTTCCTCTCTCTCTCGCTTTATCTCTCTCTCTCGCTTTCTCTGCCTCTCTCGCTTTCTCTACCTCTCTCACTTTCTCTCTCTCTCTCGCTTTCTCTGTCTCTCTCGCTTTCTCTGTCTATCTCGCTTTCTCTGTCTCGCTCGCTTTCTCTGTCTCTCGCTTTCTCTGTCTCTCTCGCTTTCTCTGTCTCTCTCGCTTTCTGTGTCTCTATCGCTTTCTCTGTCCTCTCGCTTTCTCTGTCTCTTGATTTCTCACTCTCTCTCTCGCTTTCTCACTCTCTCTCGCTTTTTCTCTCTCTCTTGCTTTCTCTGTCTCTCTCACTTTCTGTCTCTTGCGCTTTTTCTGACTCTCTTGCTTTATCTGTCTCTCTTGCTTTCTCTGTCTCTCTCGCTTTCTCTATCTCTCTCGCTTTCCCTGTCTCTCTCGCTTTCTCTGTCTCTCCCTCATTCTCTGTCTCTCTCGCTTTCTCTCTCTCTCTCCCTTTCTCTGCCACTCTGTTTCTCTGTCTTTCTCGCTTTCTCTGCCTCTCTCGCTTTCTCTGCCTCTCTCGAATTCTGAGACTCTCTCGCTTTCTCTTTCTCTTGATTTCTCTGTCTCTCTCGCTATCTCGCACTCACAAGCGTTCTCTCTCTCGCATTCTCTGTCTCTCGCTTTCTCTCTCTCTCTCGCGTTCTCTGTCCCTCCCGCTTTCTCTGTGTCTCTCGCATTCTCTGTCTCTCCCGCTTTCTCTGTCTCTCCCGCTTTCTCTGTCTCTCTCGCTTTCTCTCTCTCTCTTGCTTTCTCTCTCTCGCTCGCTTTCTCTGTCTCTCTCGCTTTCTCTGTCTCTCTCGCTTTCTCTGTCTCTCTCGCTTTCTCTGTCTCTCTCGCTTTCTCTCTCTCTCTCCCTTTCTCTGCCACTCTCTTTATCTGCCTCTCTCACTTTCTCTGCCTCTCCCGCTTTCTCTGTCTCTCCCGCTTTCTCTGTCTCTCTCGCTTTCTCTGTCTCTCTCGCTTTCTCTCTCTCTCTCGCTTTCTCTCTCTCTCTCGCTTTCTCTGTCTCTCACGCTTTCTCTGTCTCTCTCGCTTTCTCTGTCTCTCGCTTTCTCTGTCTCTCTCGCTTTCTCTGCCTCTCTCGCTTTCACTCTCACTTGCTTTCACTCTCTCGCTTTCTCTCTCTGTCTCGCATTCTCTATCTCTTGCTTTCTCTGTCTCTCTCATTTCTCTCTCTCTCGCTATCTCTGCCCCTCTCGCTTTCTGTGCCTCTCTCGCTTTCTCTGTCCCTCTCGCTTTCTCTGTCTCTTGATTTCTCTCTCTCTCTCTCTCGCTTTCTCACTCTCTCTCGCTTTTTCTCTCTGTCTCGCTTTCTCTGTCTCTCTCACTTTCTGTCTCTCTCGCTTTCTCTCTCTTTCTCGCTTTCTCTGTCTCTCTCGCTTTCTCTTGCTCTCTTGCTTTCTCACTCTCTCTCGCTTTTTCTCTTTCTCTTTCACTGTCTCTCTCGCTTTCTCTGTCTCTCTCACTTTCTGTCTCTCGCTTTCTCTGTCTCTCTCGCTTTCTCTGTTTCTCTCGCTTTCTCTGTCTGCCTCTCTTTCTATACCTCTCTCGCTTTCTCTCTCTCTCGCTTTCTCTCTCTCTATCGCTTTCACTGACTCTCTTGCTTTCTCTGTCTTTTGCTTTCTCTGTCTCTCTCGCTTTCTCTATCTCTCTCACGTTCTGTCTCTCTCGCTTTCTCTGTCTCTCTCGCTTTTTTCTCTGTCTCTCTCGCTTTCTCTGTCTCTCTCGCTTTTTCTCTCTTTCTCGCTTTGTCTGTCTCTCTCGCTTTCTCTGTCTCTCTCGCTTACTCTGTATTTCCCGCTTTCTCTGTCTCTCCCGCTTTCTCTGCCTCTCTCGCTTTCTCTGCCGCTCCCTTTCTCTGACTCTCTCGCTTTCTCTGCCTCTCTCGCTTTCTCTCTCTCTCTCTGGCTTTCTCTGTCTCTCTCGCTTTCTCAGCCTCTCTCACTTTCTGTGTCTCTTTCGCTTTCTCTGTCTCCCTCGCTTATTTTCTCTTTCTCTCGCTTTCTGTCTCATTCGCTTTATCTGTCTCTCTCGCTTTCTCTGTCTCTCTCGCTTTCTCTGCCTCTCTCGTTTCTCTCTCTCTCGCTTTCTTTGTCCCTCTCGCTTTCCCTGTCTCTCTCGCTTTCTCTGTTTCTCTCGTTTCTCTCTCTCGCTTTCTCTGCCCCTCTCGCTTTCTGTGCCTCTCTCGCTTTCTCTGTCTTTCTCGCTTTCTCTGTCTCTTGATTTCTCTCTCTCTCTCTCGCTTTCTCACTCTCTCTCGCTTTTTCTCTCTCTATCGCTTTCTCTGTCTCTCTCACTTTCTGACTCTCTTGCTTTCTCTGTCTCTCTCGCTTTCTCTCTCTTTCTCGCTTTCTCTGTCTCTCTCGCTTTCTCTGACTCTCTTGCTTTAACTGTCTCTCTCGCTTTCTCTGTCTCTCTCACTTTCTCTGTCTCTCTCGCTTTCTCTGTCTCTCTTGCTTTCTCTGTCTCTCTCGCTTACTCTGTCTCTCGCTTTCTCTGTCTCTCCCGCTTTTTCTGCCTCTCTCGCTTTCTCTACCTCTCTCACGCTTTCTCTGCCTCTCTCACTTTCTCTACCTCTCTCACTTTCTCTCTCTCTCTCTATCGCTTTCTCTGCCCCTCGCTTTCTCTGCCTCTCTCGCTTTCTCTGTCTCTCTCGCTTTCTCTACCTCTCTCACTTTCTCTCTCTCTCTCGCTTTCTCTGCCCCTCGCTTTCTCTGCCTCTCTCGCTTTCTCTGTCTCTCTCGCTTTCTCTACCTCTCTCACTTTCTCTCTCTCTCTCGCTTTCTCTGCCCCTGGCTTTCTCTGCCTCTCTCGCTTTCTCTGTCTCTCTCGCTTTCTCTACCTCTCTCACTTTCTCAGCCCCTCGCTTTCTCTGTCTCTCTCGCTTTCTCTGCCTCTCGCTTTCTCTCTCTCTTTCGCTTTCTCTGTCTCTCTCGGTTTCTCTGCCTATCTTGCTTTCTCTGCCTCTCTCCCTTTCACTGTCTCTCTCGCTTTCTCTGCCTCTCTCGCTTTCTCTCTCTCTGGCTTTCTCTGTCTCTCTCAGTCGCTTTCTCTGTCGCTTTCTCTGCCTCTCTCAGTCGCTTTCTCTGTCGCTTTCTCTGCCTCTCGCTTTCTCTGTCTCTCTCGCTTTCTCTCTCTCTGGCTTTCTCTGTCTCTCTCAGTCGCTTTCTCTGTCGCTTTCTCTCTCTCTGTCGCTTTCTCTGTCTCTCTCAGTCGCTTTCTCTGTCGCTTTCTCTGCCTCTCGCTTTCTCTGTCTCTCTCGCTTTCTCTGTCTCTCTCGCTTTCTCTGTCTCTCTCGCTTTCTCTGCCTCTCGCTTTCTCTGTCTCTCTCGCTTTCTCTGTCTCTCTCGCTTTCTCTGTCTCTCTCGCTTTCTCTTCCTCTCTCGCTTTCTCTGCCTCTCTCACTTTCTGTGTCTCTTTTGCTTTCTCTCTCTCTCTCTTGCTTATTTTCTCTTTCTCACGCTTTCCCTGTCTCTCGCTTTATCTGTCTCTCTCGCTTTCTCTGTCTCTCTCGGTTTCTCTGTCTCTCTCAGTCGCATTCTCTTTCGCTTTCTCTCTTTCTCTCGCTTATTTTTTCTTTCTCTCGCTTTCTCTTTCTCTCTCGCTTTGTCTGCCTCTCGCTTTATCTGTCTCTCTCGCTTTCTCGTTCTCTCTTGCTTTTACTATCTCTCTCGCATTCTCTCTCTCTCTCGCATTCTCTCCCTCGCTCACTTTCTCTGCCTCTCTCGCTTTCTCTGTCCCTCTCGCTTTCTCACTCTCTCTCGCTTTTTCTCTATCTCTCCCTTTCTCTGTCTCTCTCACTTTCTGTCTCTCTCACTTTCTCTCTCTTTCTCGCTTTCTCTGTCTCTCTCGCTTTCTCTCTCTTTCTCGCTTTCTCTGTCTCTCTCGCTTTCTCTGTGTCTCTCCCTTTCTCTTTCTCGCTTTTTCTGTCTCTCTCGCTTTCTATGTCTCTCTCTTGCTTTCCCTGTCTCTCTCGCTTTCTCTGTCTCTCTTGCTTTCTCTGTCTCTCTCGCTTTCTCTGTCTCTCTCGCTTTCTCTGTCTCTCTCCCCTTTCTCTGTCTCTCTCCCTTTGTCTCTCTCGCTTTCTCTGTCTCTCTCGCTTTCTCTGTCTCTCTCGCTTTCTCTGTCTCTCTCGCTTTCTCTGACTCTTTCGCTTTCTCTGTCTCTCTCGCTTTCTCAGTCTCTCTCGCTTTCTCTGTCTCTCTCGCTTTCTCTGTCTCTCTCGCTTTCTCTGTCTCTCTCGCTTTCTCTTCCTCTCTCGCATTCTCTCTCTGTCTCGCTTTCTCAGCCTCTCTCACTTTCTGTGTCTCTTTCGCTTTCTCTGTCTCTCTCGCTTATTTTCTCTTTCTCTCGCTTTCTGTCTCATTCGCTTTATCTGTCTCTCTCGCTTTCTCTGTCTCTCTCGCTTTCTCTGCCTCTCTCGCTTTCTCTGTCTCTCTCGTTTCTCTCTCTCCCGCTTTCTCTGTCCCTCTCGCTTTCTCTGTCTCTTTATTTCTCTCTCTCTTTCTCGCTTTCTCACTCACTCTCGCTTTTTCTCTATCTCTCGCTTTCTATGTCTCTCTCACTTTCTGTCTCTCTCGCTTTCTCTTTCTCTCTCTCTTTCTCTGACTCTCGCTTTATCTGTCTGCCTTGCTTTCTCTGTCTCTCTCGCTTTCTCTGTCTCTCTCGCATTCTCTGTCTCTCTCGCATTCTCTGTCTCTCTCGCTTTCTCTGTCTCTCTCGCTTTCTCTGTCTCTCTCGCTTTCTCTCTCTCTCTCGCTTTCTCTGTCTCTCTCGCTTTCTTTGTCTCTCTCGCTGTCTCTGTCTCTCTCGCTTTCTCTGTCTCTCTCGCATTCTCTGTCTCTCTCGCTTTCTCTGCCTCTCTCACTATCTCTCTCTCTCCCTTTCTCTGCCAATCTCTTTCTCTGCCTCTCTCGCTTTCTCTGCCTTTCTCGCTTTCACTCTCTCTGTCTCTCGCATTCTCTGTCTCTCGCTTTCTGTGCCTCTCTCGCTTTCTCTGTCCCTCTCGCTTTCTCTGTCTCATGATATCTCTCTCTCTCTCGCTTTCTCTGCCTCTCTCACTTTCTGTCTCTCTCGCTTTCTCTCTCTTTCTCGCTTACTCTGTCTCTCATGCTTTCTGTCTCTCTCTCTCTCGCATTCCCTCCGTCTCTCGCTTTCTCTGTCTCTCTCGCTTTCTCTCTCTCTCTCGCATTCTCTGTCTCTCTCGCTTTTTCTGTCTCTCCCGCTTTCTCTGTCTCTCTCACTTTCTCTCTCTCTCTCGCATTCTCTGTCTCCCTCGCTTTCTCTGTCTCTCGTTCTCTCTCTCTCTCGCTTTCTCTCTCTCCCTCGCTTTCTCTGTCTCTCTCGCTTTCTCTGTCTCTAGCTTTCGCTGTCTCTCTCGCTTTCTCTGTCTCTCTCGCTTTCTCTGTCTCTCGCTTTCTCTGTCTATCGCTTTCTCTGTCTCTCGCTTTCTCTGTCTCTCTCGCTTTCTCTGTCTCTCTCGCTTTCTCTCTTTCTTGCTTTCACTCTCTCGCATTCTATCTCTCTCTTGCTTTCTCTATCTCTCTCTCGCTTTGTCTCTCTCGCTTTCTCTGTCTCTCTCGCTTTCCCTCTCTTTCTCGCTTTCTCTGATTCTCGCTTTATCTGTCTGCCTTGCTTTCTCTGTCTCTCTCGCTTTCTCTGTCTCTCTCGCATTCTCTGTCTCTCTCGCATTCTCTGTCTCTCTCGCTTTCTCTGTCTCTCTCGCTTTCTCTGTCTCTCTCGCTTTCTCTTTCTCTCGCTTTCTCTGTCTCTCCCGCTTTCTCTACCTCTCTCACGCTTTCTCTGCCTCACGCTTTCTCTACCACTCTCACTTTCTAGCTGTCTCTCTCGCTTTCTCTACCTCTCTCACTTTCTCTCACTCTCTCTCGCTTTCTCTGCCTCTCTTGCTTTCTCTCTCTCTCTCTCGCTTTCTCTGTCTCTCTTGCTTTCACTGTCTCTCTCACTTTCTCTGCCTCTCTCGCTTTCTCTCTCTCTCTCGCTTTCTCTCTCTCTATCGCTTTCTCTGTCTCTCTCCCTCTCTCTGTCTCTCCCACTTTCTCTGTCTCTCTCGCTTTCTCTGTCTCTCTCGCTTTCTCTGTCTCTCGCTTTCTCTGTCATTCTCGCTTTCTCTGCCTCTCTCACTTTCTCTCTCTCTCGCATTCTCTGTCTCTCTCGTTTCTCTCTCTCGCTTTCACTGTCACTCTCGCTTTCTCTGTCTCTTGATTTCTCTCTCTCTCTCTAGCTTTCTCACTCTCTCTCGCTTTTTCTCTCTCTCTCGCTTTCTCTGTCTCTCTCACTTTCTGTCTCTCTCGCTTTCGCTCTCTTTCTCGCTTTCTCTGTCTCTCTTGCTTTCTCTGACTCTCTTGCTTTATCTGTCTCTCTTGCTTTCTCTGTCTCTGTCGCTTTCTCTGTCTCTCTCGCTTACTCTGTCTCTGTCGCTTTCTCTGTCTCTCTCACTTTCTGTCTCTCTCGCTTTCTCTGTCTCACTCGCTTTCTCTCTCTCACGCTTTCTCTGCCTCTCTCGCTTTCTCTACCTCTCTCACTTTCTCTCTCTCTCTCTCTCGCTTTCTCTGCCCCTCGCTTTCTCTGCCTCTCTCGCTTTCTCTGTCTCTCTTGCTTTCTCTACCTCTCTCACGCTTTCTCTACCTCTCTCACGCTTTCTCTGTCTCTCTCGCTTTCTCTACCTCTCTCACTTTCTCTCTCTCTCTCTCTCGCTTTCTCTGCCCCTCGCTTTCTCTGTCTCTCTTGCTTTCTCTGCCTCTCTCGCTTTCTCTCTCTCTCTCGCTTACTCTGTCTCTCTCGCTTTCTCTGCCTCTCTCGCTTTCTCTGCCTCTCTCGCTTTCTCTGCCTCTCTCGCTTTCTCTGTCTCTCTCCCTTTCTCTGACTCTCTCGTTTTCTCTGCCTCTCTCGCTTTCTCTGTCTCTCTCGCTTTCTCTGTCTCTCGCTTTCTCTGCCTCTCTCGCTTTCTCTGTCTCTCTCGTTTCCCTCTCTCTCGCTTTCTCTGTCCCTCTCGCTTTCTCTGTCTCTTTATTTCTCTCTCTCTTTCTCGCTTTCTCACTCACTCTCGCTTTTTCTCTATCTCTCGCTTTCTATGTCTCTCTCACTTTCTGTCTCTCTCGCTTTCTCTGTCTCTCTTTCTCTGACTCTCGCTTTATCTGTCTGCCTTGCTTTCTCTGTCTCTCTCGCTTTCTCTGTCTCTCTCGCATTCTCTGTCTCTCTCGCATTCTCTGTCTCTCTCGCTTTCTCTGTCTCTCTCGCTTTCTCTGTCTCTCTCGCTTTCTCTCTCTCTCTCGCTTTCTCTGTCTCTCTCGCTTTCTCTGTCTCTCTCGCTTTCTCTGTCTCTCTCGCTTTCTCTGTCTCTCTCGCATTCTCTGTCTCTCTCGCTTTCTCTGCCTCTCTCACTATCTCTCTCTCTCCCTTTCTCTGCCAAGCTCTTTCTCTGCCTCTCTCGCTTTCTCTGCCTTTCTCGCTTTCACTCTCTCTCTCGCTATCTCTGTCTCTCGCATTCTCTGTCTCTCGCTTTCTGTGCCTCTCTCGCTTTCTCTGTCCCTCTCGCTTTCACTGTATCTTGATTTCTCTCTCTCTCAAGCTTTCTCTGTCTCTCTCACTTTCTGTCTCTCTCGCTTTCTCTCTCTTTCTCGCTTACTCTGTCTCTCTTGCTTTCTGTCTCTCTCTCTCTCGCATTCCCTCCGTCTCTCGCTTTCTCTGTCTCTCTCGCTTTCTCTCTCTCTCTCGCATTCTCTGTCTCTCTCGCTTTTTCTGTCTCTCCCGCTTTCTCTGTCTCTCTCACTTTCTCTCTCTCTCTCGCATTCTCTGTCTCCCTCGCTTTCTCTGTCTCTCGCTTTCTCTCTCTCTCTCGCTTTCTCTCTCTCCCTCGCTTTCTCTGTCTCTCTCGCTTTCTCTGTCTCTAGCTTTCTCTGTCTCTCTCGCTTTCTCTGTCTCTCTCGCTTTCTCTGTCTCTCGCTTTCTCTGTCTATCGCTTTCTCTGTCTCTCGCTTTCTCTGTCTCTCTCGCTTTCTCTGTCTCTCTCGCTTTCTCTCTTTCTTGCTTTCACTCTCTCGCATTCTATCTCTCTCTTGCTTTCTCTATCTCTCTCTCGCTTTGTCTCTCTCGCTTTCTCTGTCTCTCTCGCTTTCCCTCTCTTTCTAGCTTTCTCTGATTCTCGCTTTATCTGTCTGCCTTGCTTTCTCTGTCTCTCTCGCTTTCTCTGTCTCTCTCGCATTCTCTGTCTCTCTCGCATTCTCTGTCTCTCTCGCTTTCTCTGTCTCTAGCTTTCTCTGTCTCTCTCGCTTTCTCTGTCTCTCTCGCTTTCTCTGTCTCTCGCTTTCTCTGTCTATCGCTTTCTCTGTCTCTCGCTTTCTCTGTCTCTCTCGCTTTCTCTGTCTCTCTCGCTTTCTCTCTTTCTTGCTTTCACTCTCTCGCATTCTATCTCTCTCTTGCTTTCTCTATCTCTCTCTCGCTTTGTCTCTCTCGCTTTCTCTGTCTCTCTCGCTTTCCCTCTCTTTCTCGCTTTCTCTGATTCTCGCTTTATCTGTCTGCCTTGCTTTCTCTCTCTCTCTCGCTTTCTCTCTCTCTATCGCTTTCTCTGTCTCTCTCCCTCTCTCTGTCTCTCCCACTTTCTCTGTCTCTCTCGCTTTCTCTGTCTCTCTCGCTTTCTCTGTCTCTCGCTTTCTCTGTCTCTCTTGCTTTCTCTGCCTCTCTCACTTTCTCTCTCTTTCGCATTCTCTGTCTCTCTCGTTTCTCTCTCTCGCTTTCACTGTCACTCTCGCTTTCTCTGTCTCTTGATTTCTCTCTCTCTCTCTAGCTTTCTCACTCTCTCTCGCTTTTTCTCTCTCTCTCGCTTTCTCTGTCTCTCTCACTTTCTGTCTCTCTCGCTTTCGCTCTCTTTCTCGCTTTCTCTGTCTCTCTTGCTTTCTCTGACTCTCTTGCTTTATCTGTCTCTCTTGCTTTCTCTGTCTCTGTCGCTTTCTCTGTCTCTCTCGCTTACTCTGTCTCTGTCGCTTTCTCTGTCTCTCTCACTTTCTGTCTCTCTCGCTTTCTCTGTCTCACTCGCTTTCTCTCTCTCACGCTTTCTCTGCCTCTCTCGCTTTCTCTACCTCTCTCACTTTCTCTCTCTCTCTCGCTTTCTCTGCCCCTCGCTTTCTCTGCCTCTCTCGCTTTCTCTGTCTCTCTTGCTTTCTCTACCTCTCTCACGCTTTCTCTACCTCTCTCACGCTTTCTCTGTCTCTCTCGCTTTCTCTACCTCTCTCACTTTCTCTCTCTCTCTCTCTCTCGCTTTCTCTGCCCCTCGCTTTCTTTGTCTCTCTTGCTTTCTCTGCCTCTCTCGCTTTCTCTCTCTCTCTCGCTTACTCTGTCTCTCTCGCTTTCTCTGCCTCTCTCGCTTTCTCTGCCTCTCTCGCTTTCTCTGCCTCTCTCGCTTTCTCTGTCTCTCTCCCTTTCTCTGACTCTCTCGCTTTCTCTGCCTCTCTCGCTTTCTCTGTCTCTCTCGCTTTCTCTGTCTCTCGCTTTCTCTGCCTCTCTCGCTTTCTCTGTCTCTCTCGTTTCCCTCTCTCTCGCTTTCTCTGTCCCTCTCGCTTTCTCTGTCTCTTTATTTCTCTCTCTCTTTCTCGCTTTCTCACTCACTCTCGCTTTTTCTCTATCTCTCGCTTTCTATGTCTCTCTCACTTTCTGTCTCTCTCGCTTTCTCTGTCTCTCTTTCTCTGACTCTCGCTTTATCTGTCTGCCTTGCTTTCTCTGTCTCTCTCGCTTTCTCTGTCTCTCTCGCATTCTCTGTCTCTCTCGCATTCTCTGTCTCTCTCGCTTTCTCTGTCTCTCTCGCTTTCTCTGTCTCTCTCGCTTTCTCTCTCTCTCTCGCTTTCTCTGTCTCTCTCGCTTTCTCTGTCTCTCTCGCTTTCTCTGTCTCTCTCGCTTTCTCTGTCTCTCTCGCATTCTCTGTCTCTCTCGCTTTCTCTGCCTCTCTCACTATCTCTCCCTCTCCCTTTCTCTGCCAAGCTCTTTCTCTGCCTCTCTCGCTTTCTCTGCCTTTCTCGCTTTCACTCTCTCTCTCGCTATCTCTGTCTCTCGCATTCTCTGTCTCTCGCTTTCTGTGCCTCTCTCGCTTTCTCTGTCCCTCTCGCTTTCACTGTATCTTGATTTCTCTCTCTCTCAAGCTTTCTCTGTCTCTCTCACTTTCTGTCTCTCTCGCTTTCTCTCTCTTTCTCGCTTACTCTGTCTCTCTTGCTTTCTGTCTCTCTCTCTCTCGCATTCCCTCCGTCTCTCGCTTTCTCTGTCTCTCTCGCTTTCTCTCTCTCTCTCGCATTCTCTGTCTCTCTCGCTTTTTCTGTCTCTCCCGCTTTCTCTGTCTCTCTCACTTTCTCTCTCTCTCTCGCATTCTCTGTCTCCCTCGCTTTCTCTGTCTCTCGCTTTCTCTCTCTCTCTCGCTTTCTCTCTCTCCCTCGCTTTCTCTGTCTCTCTCGCTTTCTCTGTCTCTAGCTTTCTCTGTCTCTCTCGCTTTCTCTGTCTCTCTCGCTTTCTCTGTCTCTCGCTTTCTCTGTCTATCGCTTTCTCTGTCTCTCGCTTTCTCTGTCTCTCTCGCTTTCTCTGTCTCTCTCGCTTTCTCTCTTTCTTGCTTTCACTCTCTCGCATTCTATCTCTCTCTTGCTTTCTCTATCTCTCTCTCGCTTTGTCTCTCTCGCTTTCTCTGTCTCTCTCGCTTTCCCTCTCTTTCTAGCTTTCTCTGATTCTCGCTTTATCTGTCTGCCTTGCTTTCTCTGTCTCTCTCGCTTTCTCTGTCTCTCTCGCATTCTCTGTCTCTCTCGCATTCTCTGTCTCTCTCGCTTTCTCTGTCTCTCTCGCTTTCTCTGTCTCTCTCGCTTTCTCTTTCTCTCGCTTTCTCTGTCTCTCTCGCTTTCTCTTTCTCTCGCTTTCTCTGTCTCTCCCGCTTTCTCTACCTCTCTCACGCTTTCTCTGCCTCTCTCGCTTTCTCTACCACTCTCACTTTCTCTCTGTCTCTCTCGCTTTCTCTACCTCTCTCACTTTCTCTCACTCTCTCTCGCTTTCTCTGCCCCTTGCTTTCTCTGCCTCTCTCGCTTTCTCTCTCTCTCGCTTTCTCTGTCTCTCTTGCTTTCACTGTCTCTCTCACTTTCTCTGCCTCTCTCGCTTTCTCTCTCTCTCTCGCTTTCTCTCTCTCTATCGCTTTCTCTGTCTCTCTCCCTCTCTCTGTCTCTCCCACTTTCTCTGTCTCTCTCGCTTTCTCTGTCTCTCTCGCTTTCTCTGTCTCTCGCTTTCTCTGTCTCTCTCGCTTTCTCTGCCTCTCTCACTTTCTCTCTCTCTCGCATTCTCTGTCTCTCTCGTTTCTCTCTCTCGCTTTCACTGTCACTCTCGCTTTCTCTGTCTCTTGATTTCTCTCTCTCTCTCTAGCTTTCTCACTCTCTCTCGCTTTTTCTCTCTCTCTCGCTTTCTCTGTCTCTCTCACTTTCTGTCCCTCTCGCTTTCGCTCTCTTTCTCGCTTTCTCTGTCTCTCTTGCTTTCTCTGACTCTCTTGCTTTATCTGTCTCTCTTGCTTTCTCTGTCTCTGTCGCTTTCTCTGTCTCTCTCGCTTACTCTGTCTCTGTCGCTTTCTCTTTCTCTCTCACTTTCTGTCTCTCTCGCTTTCTCTGTCTCACTCGCTTTCTCTCTCTCACGCTTTCTCTGCCTCTCTCGCTTTCTCTACCTCTCTCACTTTCTCTCTCTCTCTCTCTCGCTTTCTCTGCCCCTCGCTTTCTCTGCCTCTCTCGCTTTCTCTGTCTCTCTTGCTTTCTCTACCTCTCTCACGCTTTCTCTACCTCTCTCACGCTTTCTCTGTCTCTCTCGCTTTCTCTACCTCTCTCACTTTCTCTCTCTCTCTCTCTCGCTTTCTCTGCCCCTCGCTTTCTCTGTCTCTCTTGCTTTCTCTGCCTCTCTCGCTTTCTCTCTCTCTCTCGCTTACTCTGTCTCTCGCTTTCTCTGCCTCTCTCGCTTTCTCTGCCTCTCTCGCTTTCTCTGCCTCTCTCGCTTTCTCTGTCTCTCTCCCTTTCTCTGACTCTCTCGCTTTCTCTGCCTCTCTCGCTTTCTCTGTCTCTCTCGCTTTCTCTGTCTCTCGCTTTCTCTGCCTCTCTCGCTTTCTCTGTCTCTCTCGTTTCCCTCTCTCTCGCTTTCTCTGTCCCTCTCGCTTTCTCTGTCTCTTTATTTCTCTCTCTCTTTCTCGCTTTCTCACTCACTCTCGCTTTTTCTCTATCTCTCGCTTTCTATGTCTCTCTCACTTTCTGTCTCTCTCGCTTTCTCTGTCTCTCTTTCTCTGACTCTCGCTTTATCTGTCTGCCTTGCTTTCTCTGTCTCTCTCGCTTTCTCTGTCTCTCTCGCATTCTCTGTCTCTCTCGCATTCTCTGTCTCTCTCGCTTTCTCTGTCTCTCTCGCTTTCTCTGTCTCTCTCGCTTTCTCTCTCTCTCTCGCTTTCTCTGTCTCTCTCGCTTTCTCTGTCTCTCTCGCTTTCTCTGTCTCTCTCGCTTTCTCTGTCTCTCTCGCATTCTCTGTCTCTCTCGCTTTCTCTGCCTCTCTCACTATCTCTCCCTCTCCCTTTCTCTGCCAAGCTCTTTCTCTGCCTCTCTCGCTTTCTCTGCCTTTCTCGCTTTCACTCTCTCTCTCGCTATCTCTGTCTCTCGCATTCTCTGTCTCTCGCTTTCTGTGCCTCTCTCGCTTTCTCTGTCCCTCTCGCTTTCACTGTATCTTGATTTCTCTCTCTCTCAAGCTTTCTCTGTCTCTCTCACTTTCTGTCTCTCTCGCTTTCTCTCTCTTTCTCGCTTACTCTGTCTCTCTTGCTTTCTGTCTCTCTCTCTCTCGCATTCCCTCCGTCTCTCGCTTTCTCTGTCTCTCTCGCTTTCTCTCTCTCTCTCGCATTCTCTGTCTCTCTCGCTTTTTCTGTCTCTCCCGCTTTCTCTGTCTCTCTCACTTTCTCTCTCTCTCTCGCATTCTCTGTCTCCCTCGCTTTCTCTGTCTCTCGCTTTCTCTCTCTCTCTCGCTTTCTCTCTCTCCCTCGCTTTCTCTGTCTCTCTCGCTTTCTCTGTCTCTAGCTTTCTCTGTCTCTCTCGCTTTCTCTGTCTCTCTCGCTTTCTCTGTCTCTCGCTTTCTCTGTCTATCGCTTTCTCTGTCTCTCGCTTTCTCTGTCTCTCTCGCTTTCTCTGTCTCTCTCGCTTTCTCTCTTTCTTGCTTTCACTCTCTCGCATTCTATCTCTCTCTTGCTTTCTCTATCTCTCTCTCGCTTTGTCTCTCTCGCTTTCTCTGTCTCTCTCGCTTTCCCTCTCTTTCTAGCTTTCTCTGATTCTCGCTTTATCTGTCTGCCTTGCTTTCTCTGTCTCTCTCGCTTTCTCTGTCTCTCTCGCATTCTCTGTCTCTCTCGCATTCTCTGTCTCTCTCGCTTTCTCTGTCTCTCTCGCTTTCTCTGTCTCTCTCGCTTTCTCTTTCTCTCGCTTTCTCTGTCTCTCTCGCTTTCTCTTTCTCTCGCTTTCTCTGTCTCTCCCGCTTTCTCTACCTCTCTCACGCTTTCTCTGCCTCTCTCGCTTTCTCTACCACTCTCACTTTCTCTCTGTCTCTCTCGCTTTCTCTACCTCTCTCACTTTCTCTCACTCTCTCTCGCTTTCTCTGCCCCTTGCTTTCTCTGCCTCTCTCGCTTTCTCTCTCTCTCGCTTTCTCTGTCTCTCTTGCTTTCACTGTCTCTCTCACTTTCTCTGCCTCTCTCGCTTTCTCTCTCTCTCTCGCTTTCTCTCTCTCTATCGCTTTCTCTGTCTCTCTCCCTCTCTCTGTCTCTCCCACTTTCTCTGTCTCTCTCGCTTTCTCTGTCTCTCTCGCTTTCTCTGTCTCTCGCTTTCTCTGTCTCTCTCGCTTTCTCTGCCTCTCTCACTTTCTCTCTCTCTCGCATTCTCTGTCTCTCTCGTTTCTCTCTCTCGCTTTCACTGTCACTCTCGCTTTCTCTGTCTCTTGATTTCTCTCTCTCTCTCTAGCTTTCTCACTCTCTCTCGCTTTTTCTCTCTCTCTCGCTTTCTCTGTCTCTCTCACTTTCTGTCCCTCTCGCTTTCGCTCTCTTTCTCGCTTTCTCTGTCTCTCTTGCTTTCTCTGACTCTCTTGCTTTATCTGTCTCTCTTGCTTTCTCTGTCTCTGTCGCTTTCTCTGTCTCTCTCGCTTACTCTGTCTCTGTCGCTTTCTCTTTCTCTCTCACTTTCTGTCTCTCTCGCTTTCTCTGTCTCACTCGCTTTCTCTCTCTCACGCTTTCTCTGCCTCTCTCGCTTTCTCTACCTCTCTCACTTTCTCTCTCTCTCTCTCTCGCTTTCTCTGCCCCTCGCTTTCTCTGCCTCTCTCGCTTTCTCTGTCTCTCTTGCTTTCTCTACCTCTCTCACGCTTTCTCTACCTCTCTCACGCTTTCTCTGTCTCTCTCGCTTTCTCTACCTCTCTCACTTTCTCTCTCTCTCTCTCTCGCTTTCTCTGCCCCTCGCTTTCTCTGTCTCTCTTGCTTTCTCTGCCTCTCTCGCTTTCTCTCTCTCTCTCGCTTACTCTGTCTCTCGCTTTCTCTGCCTCTCTCGCTTTCTCTGCCTCTCTCGCTTTCTCTACCTCTCTCACTTTCTCTCTCTCTCTCTCTCGCTTTCTCTGCCCCTCGCTTTCTCTGCCTCTCTCGCTTTCTCTGTCTCTCTTGCTTTCTCTACCTCTCTCACGCTTTCTCTACCTCTCTCACGCTTTCTCTGTCTCTCTCGCTTTCTCTACCTCTCTCACTTTCTCTCTCTCTCTCTCTCGCTTTCTCTGCCCCTCGCTTTCTCTGTCTCTCTTGCTTTCTCTGCCTCTCTCGCTTTCTCTCTCTCTCTCGCTTACTCTGTCTCTCGCTTTCTCTGCCTCTCTCGCTTTCTCTGCCTCTCTCGCTTTCTCTGCCTCTCTCGCTTTCTCTGTCTCTCTCCCTTTCTCTGACTCTCTCGCTTTCTCTGCCTCTCTCGCTTTCTCTGTCTCTCTCGCTTTCTCTGTCTCTCGCTTTCTCTGCCTCTCTCGCTTTCTCTGTCTCTCTCGTTTCCCTCTCTCTCTCTTTCTCTGTCCCTCTCGCTTTCTCTGTCTCTTTATTTCTCTCTCTCTTTCTCGCTTTCTCACTCACTCTCGCTTTTTCTCTATCTCTCGCTTTCTATGTCTCTCTCACTTTCTGTCTCTCTCGCTTTCTCTGTCTCTCTTTCTCTGACTCTCGCTTTATCTGTCTGCCTTGCTTTCTCTGTCTCTCTCGCTTTCTCTGTCTCTCTCGCATTCTCTGTCTCTCTCGCATTCTCTGTCTCTCTCGCTTTCTCTGTCTCTCTCGCTTTCTCTGTCTCTCTCGCTTTCTCTCTCTCTCTCGCTTTCTCTGTCTCTCTCGCTTTCTCTGTCTCTCTCGCTTTCTCTGTCTCTCTCGCTTTCTCTGTCTCTCTCGCATTCTCTGTCTCTCTCGCTTTCTCTGCCTCTCTCACTATCTCTCCCTCTCCCTTTCTCTGCCAAGCTCTTTCTCTGCCTCTCTCGCTTTCTCTGCCTTTCTCGCTTTCACTCTCTCTCTCGCTATCTCTGTCTCTCGCATTCTCTGTCTCTCGCTTTCTGTGCCTCTCTCGCTTTCTCTGTCCCTCTCGCTTTCACTGTATCTTGATTTCTCTCTCTCTCAAGCTTTCTCTGTCTCTCTCACTTTCTGTCTCTCTCGCTTTCTCTCTCTTTCTCGCTTACTCTGTCTCTCTTGCTTTCTGTCTCTCTCTCTCTCGCATTCCCTCCGTCTCTCGCTTTCTCTGTCTCTCTCGCTTTCTCTCTCTCTCTCGCATTCTCTGTCTCTCTCGCTTTTTCTGTCTCTCCCGCTTTCTCTGTCTCTCTCACTTTCTCTCTCTCTCTCGCATTCTCTGTCTCCCTCGCTTTCTCTGTCTCTCGCTTTCTCTCTCTCTCTCGCTTTCTCTCTCTCCCTCGCTTTCTCTGTCTCTCTCGCTTTCTCTGTCTCTAGCTTTCTCTGTCTCTCTCGCTTTCTCTGTCTCTCTCGCTTTCTCTGTCTCTCGCTTTCTCTGTCTATCGCTTTCTCTGTCTCTCGCTTTCTCTGTCTCTCTCGCTTTCTCTGTCTCTCTCGCTTTCTCTCTTTCTTGCTTTCACTCTCTCGCATTCTATCTCTCTCTTGCTTTCTCTATCTCTCTCTCGCTTTGTCTCTCTCGCTTTCTCTGTCTCTCTCGCTTTCCCTCTCTTTCTAGCTTTCTCTGATTCTCGCTTTATCTGTCTGCCTTGCTTTCTCTGTCTCTCTCGCTTTCTCTGTCTCTCTCGCATTCTCTGTCTCTCTCGCATTCTCTGTCTCTCTCGCTTTCTCTGTCTCTCTCGCTTTCTCTGTCTCTCTCGCTTTCTCTTTCTCTCGCTTTCTCTGTCTCTCTCGCTTTCTCTTTCTCTCGCTTTCTCTGTCTCTCCCGCTTTCTCTACCTCTCTCACGCTTTCTCTGCCTCTCTCGCTTTCTCTACCACTCTCACTTTCTCTCTGTCTCTCTCGCTTTCTCTACCTCTCTCACTTTCTCTCACTCTCTCTCGCTTTCTCTGCCCCTTGCTTTCTCTGCCTCTCTCGCTTTCTCTCTCTCTCGCTTTCTCTGTCTCTCTTGCTTTCACTGTCTCTCTCACTTTCTCTGCCTCTCTCGCTTTCTCTCTCTCTCTCGCTTTCTCTCTCTCTATCGCTTTCTCTGTCTCTCTCCCTCTCTCTGTCTCTCCCACTTTCTCTGTCTCTCTCGCTTTCTCTGTCTCTCTCGCTTTCTCTGTCTCTCGCTTTCTCTGTCTCTCTCGCTTTCTCTGCCTCTCTCACTTTCTCTCTCTCTCGCATTCTCTGTCTCTCTCGTTTCTCTCTCTCGCTTTCACTGTCACTCTCGCTTTCTCTGTCTCTTGATTTCTCTCTCTCTCTCTAGCTTTCTCACTCTCTCTCGCTTTTTCTCTCTCTCTCGCTTTCTCTGTCTCTCTCACTTTCTGTCCCTCTCGCTTTCGCTCTCTTTCTCGCTTTCTCTGTCTCTCTTGCTTTCTCTGACTCTCTTGCTTTATCTGTCTCTCTTGCTTTCTCTGTCTCTGTCGCTTTCTCTGTCTCTCTCGCTTACTCTGTCTCTGTCGCTTTCTCTTTCTCTCTCACTTTCTGTCTCTCTCGCTTTCTCTGTCTCACTCGCTTTCTCTCTCTCACGCTTTCTCTGCCTCTCTCGCTTTCTCTACCTCTCTCACTTTCTCTCTCTCTCTCTCTCGCTTTCTCTGCCCCTCGCTTTCTCTGCCTCTCTCGCTTTCTCTGTCTCTCTTGCTTTCTCTACCTCTCTCACGCTTTCTCTACCTCTCTCACGCTTTCTCTGTCTCTCTCGCTTTCTCTACCTCTCTCACTTTCTCTCTCTCTCTCTCTCGCTTTCTCTGCCCCTCGCTTTCTCTGTCTCTCTTGCTTTCTCTGCCTCTCTCGCTTTCTCTCTCTCTCTCGCTTACTCTGTCTCTCTCGCTTTCTCTGCCTCTCTCGCTTTCTCTGCCTCTCTCGCTTTCTCTGCCTCTCTCGCTTTCTCTGTCTCTCTCCCTTTCTCTGACTCTCTCGCTTTCTCTGCCTCTCTCGCTTTCTCTGTCTCTCTCGCTTTCTCTGTCTCTCGCTTTCTCTGCCTCTCTCGCTTTCTCTGTCTCTCTCGTTTCCCTCTCTCTCGCTTTCTCTGTCCCTCTCGCTTTCTCTGTCTCTTTATTTCTCTCTCTCTTTCTCGCTTTCTCACTCACTCTCGCTTTTTCTCTATCTCTCTCTTTCTATGTCTCTCTCACTTTCTGTCTCTCTCGCTTTCTCTGACTCTCTTGCTTTAACTGTCTCTCTTGCTTTCTCTGTCTCTTTTGCTTTCTCTGTCTCTCTCGCTTACTCTGTCTCTCGCTTTCACTGTCTCTCCCGCTTTCTCTGCCTCTCTCGCTTTCTCTACCTCTCTCACGCTTTCTCTGCCTCTCTCGCTTTCTCTACCTCTCTCACTTTCTCTCTCTCTCTCTATCGCTTTCTCTGCCCCTCGCTTTCTCTGCCTCTTTCGCTTTCACTGTCTCTCGCTTTCTCTGTCTCTCGCTTTCTCTGTCTCTCGCTTTCTCTGTCTCTCTCGCTTTCTCTGTCTCTCTCGCTTTCACTGTCTCTCGCTTTCTCTGTCTCTCGCTTTCTCTGTCTCTCGCTTTCTCTGTCTCTCTCGCTTTCTCTGTCTCTCTCGCTTTCTCTCTTTCTTGCTTTCACTCTCTCGCATTCTCTCTCTCTCTTGCTTTCTCTATCTCTCTCTCGCTTTCTCTGTCTCTCTCGCTTTCTCTGTCTCTCTCGCTTTCCCTCTCTTTCTCGCTTTCTCTGATTCTCGCTTTATCTGTCTGCCTTGCTTTCTCTGTCTCTCTCGCTTTCTCTGTCTCTCTCGCATTCTCTGTCTCTCTCGCATTCTCTGTCTCTCTCGCTTTCTCTGTCTCTCTCGCTTTCTCTGTCTCTCTCGCTTTCTCTTTCTCTCGCTTTCTCTGTCTCTCCCGCTTTCTCTACCGCTCTCACGCTTTCTCTGCCTCTCTCGCTTTCTCTACTACTCTCACTTTCTCTCTGTCTCTCTCGCTTTCTCTACCTCTCTCATTTTCTCTCTCTCTCTCTCGCTTTCTCTGCCCCTCGCTTTCTCTGCCTCTCTCGCTTTCTCTCTCTCTCTCGCTTTCTCTGTCTCTCTTGCTTTCACTGTCTCTCTCACTTTCTCTACCTCTCTCGCTTTCTCTCTCTCGCTTTCTCTCTCTCTATCGCTTTCTCTATCTCTCTCCCTTTCTCTGTCTCTCCCACTTTCTCTGTCTCTCTCGCTTTATCTGTCTCTCTCGCTTTCTCTGTCTCTCGCTTTTTCTGTCTCTCTCGCTTTCTCTGCCTCTCTCACTTTCTCTCTCTCTCTCGCATTCTCTGTCTCTCTCGTTTCTCTCTCTCGCTTTCTCTCTCTCTCTCGCTTTCTCTGTCTCTCTTGCTTTCACTGTCTCTCTCACTTTCTCTGCCTCTCTCGCTTTCTCTCTCTCTCTCGCTTTCACACTCTCTCTCGCTTTTTCTCTCTCTCTCGCTTTCTCTGTCTCTCTCACTTTCTGTCTCTCTTGCTTTCGCTCTCTTTCTCGCTTTCTCTGTCTCTCTCGCTTTCTCTGACTCTCTTGCTTTATCTGTCTCTCTTGCTTTCTCTGTCTCTGTCGCTTTCTCTGTCTCTCTCGCTTACGCTGTCTCTGTCGCTTTCTCTGTCTCTCTCACTTTCTGTCTCTCTCGCTTTCTCTGTCTCACTCGCTTTCTCTCTCTCACGCTTTCTCTGCCTCTCTCGCTTTCTCTACCTCTCTCACTTTCTCTCTCTCTCTCTCTCTCGCTTTCTCTGTCCCTCGCTTTCTCTGCCTCTCTCGCTTTCTCTGTCTCTCTTGCTTTCTCTACCTCTCTCACGCTTTCTCTACCTCTCTCACTTTCTCTCTCTCTCTCTCTCGCTTTCTCTGCCCCTCGCTTTCTCTGTCTCTCTTGCTTTCTCTGCCTCTCTCGCTTTCTCTCTCTCTCTCGCTTACTCTGTCTCTCTCGCTTTCTCTGCCTCTCTCGCTTTCTCTGTCTCTCTCCCTTTCTCTCTCTCTCGCTTTCTGTGTCTCTCTCGCTTTCTCTCCCTCTCTCGCTTTCTCTGCCTCTCTCGCCTTCTCTGCCTCTCTCACTTTCTGTGTCTCTTTCGCTTTCTCTCTCTCTCTCGCTTATTTTCTCTTTCTCACACTTTCTCTGTCTCTCTCGCTTTATCTGGCTCTCTCTCTTTCTCTGTCTCTCGCTTTTTCTCGCTCTCTCGCTTTCTCTGTCTCTCCCGCTTTCTCTCTCTCGCTTTCTCTGTCTCTCTCACATTCTCTCCTGTCTCGCTTTCTCTGTCTCTCTCGCTTTCTCTGCCTCTCTCACTTTCTCTCTCCCTTTCGCTTTCTCTGACTCTCGCTTTCTCGACCTCTCTCGCTTTCTCTGTCACTCTCGCTTTCTCTCTCTCTCTCGCTTTCTCTTTCTCTCTCGCTTTCTCTGTCTCTCTCGCTTTCTCTGTCTCTCTTGCATTCTCTGTCTCTCTCGCTTTCTCTGCCTCTCCCACTATCTCTCTCTCTCCCTTTCTCTGCCAATCTCTTTCTCTGCCTCTCTCGCTTTCTCTGCCTTTCTCGCTTTCACTTTCTCTCTCGCTTTCTCTGTCTCTCGCATTCTCTCTCTCTCACTTTCTCTGTCTCTCTCACTTTCTGTCTCTCTCGCTTTCTCTCTCTTTCTCGCTTTCTCTCTCTCTCTTGCTTTCTCTCTCTCTCTCTCTCATTCCCTCCGTCTCTCGCTTTCTCTGTCTCTCTCGCTTTCTCTACCTCTCTCACTTTCTCTCTCCCTTTCGCTTTCTCTGACTCCCGCTTTCTCGACCTCTCTCGCTATCTCTGCCTCTCTCGCTTTCTCTGCCTCTCTCGCTTTCTCTGTCTCTCTCGCTTTCTCTCTCTCTCTCGCATTCTATGTCTCTCGCTTTCTGTGCCTCTCTCGCTTTCTCTGTCCCTCTCGCTTTCTCTGTCTCTTGATTTCTCTCTCTCTCCATCGCTTTCTCTGTCTCTCTCACTTTCTGTCTCTCTCGCTTTCTCTATCTTTCTCGCTTTCTTTGTCTCTCTTGCTTTCTCTCTCATTCTCTCTCATTCCCTCCGTCTCTCGCTTTCTCTGTCTCTCTCGCTTTCTCTCTCTCTCTCGCATTCTCTGTCTCTCTCGCTTTCTCTGTCTCTCCCGCTTCCTCTGTCTCTCTCACTTTCTCTCTCTCTCTCGCATTCTCTGTCTTTCTTGCTTTCTCTGTCACCCTCGCTTTCTCTCTCTCTCTCGCTTTCTCTCTCTCTCTCGCTTTCTCTCTCTCTCGCTCTCTCTCTCTCTCTCGCTTTCTCTCTCTCTCTTGAATTCTCTATCTCTCTCGCTTTCTCTGTCTCTTGCTGTCTCTGTCTCTCTCGGTTTCTCTGTCTCTCACTTTCTCTGTCTCTCTCGCTTTCTCTGTCTCTCACTTTCTCTGTCTCTCTCGCTTTCTCTGTCTCTCTCGCTTTCTCTCTCTCTCGCTTTCTCTGTCTCTCGCTTTCTCTGTCTCTCTCGCTTTCTCTGCCTCTCTCGCTTTCTCTCTCTCTTGCTTTCACTCTCTCGCATTCTCTCTCTCTCTTGCTTTCTCTGTCTCTCTCGCTTTCTCTGTCTCTCTCGCTTTCTCTGTCTCTCTCGCTTTCTCTGTCTCTCTTGCTTTCTCTCTCTCTCTCGCTTTCTCTGTCTCTCTCGCTTTCTCTGACTCTCTCGCTTTCTCTGTCTCTCTCGCTTTCTCTGTCTCTCTCGCTTACTCTGTTGCTCTCGCTTTCTCTGCCCCTCTCGCTTTCTCTGTCCCTCTCGCTTTCTCTGTCTCTTGATTTCTCTCTCTCTCTCGCTTTCTCTGTCTCTCTCGCTTTCTCTCTCTCTCTCGCATTCTCTGTCTGTCTCGCTTTCTCAGTCTCTCTCGCTTTCTCTCTCTCTCGCTTTCTCTCTCTCTCCCGCTTTCTCTACCTCTCTCACGCTTTCTCTGCCTCTCTCGCTTTCTCTACCACTCTCACTTTCTCTCTCTCTCACTTTTTCTACCTCTCTCACTTTCTCTCTCTCTCTCTCTCGCTTTCTCTGCCCCTCGCTTTCTCTGCCTCTCTCGCTTTCTCTCTGTCTCTCGCTTTCTCTGTCTCTCTCGTTTTCTCTGTCACTCTCACTTTCTCTGCCTCTCTCGCTTTCTCTCTCTCACTCGCTTTCTCTCTCTCTCTCGCTTTCTCTGTCTCTCTTGCTTTCTCTGTCTCTCGCTTTCTCTGTCTCTCTCGCTTTCTCTGTCTCTCTCGTTTCTCTCTCTCGCTTTCTCTGCCCCTCTCGCTTTCTGTGCCTCTCTCGCTTTCTCTCTCCCTCTCGCTTTCTCTGTCTCTTGATTTCTCTCTCTCCCTCTCGCTTTCTCACTCTCTCTCGCTTTTTCTCTCTCTCTCGCTTTCTCTGTCTCTCTCACTTTCTGTCTCTCTCGCTTTCTCTGACTCTCTTGCTTTAACTGTCTCTCTTGCTTTCTCTGTCTCTTTTGCTTTCTCTGTCTCTCTCGCTTACTCTGTCTCTCGCTTTCACTGTCTCTCCCGCTTTCTCTGCCTCTCTCGCTTTCTCTACCTCTCTCACGCTTTCTCTGCCTCTCTCGCTTTCTCTACCTCTCTCACTTTCTCTCTCTCTCTCTATCGCTTTCTCTGCCCCTCGCTTTCTCTGCCTCTTTCGCTTTCTCTGCCTCTTTCGCTTTCTCTGCCTCTCTCGCTTTCTCTACCTCTCTCACTTTCTCTCTCTCTCTCTCGCTTTCTCTGCCCCTCGCTTTCTCTGCCTCTCTCGCTTTCTCTCTCTCTCTCGCTTTCTCTGTCTCTCTCGCTTTCTCTGTCTCTCTCGCTTTCTCTGCCTCTCTCGCTTTCTCTGCCTCTCTCGCTTTCTCTGTCTCTCTCGCTTTCTCTCTCTCTCTCGCTTTCTGTGTCTCTCTCGCTTTCTCTTCCTCTCTCGCTTTCTCTGCCTCTCTCGCTTTCTCTGCCTCTCTCACTTTCTGTGTGTCTTTCGCTTTCTCTCTCTCTCTCGCTTTCTCTGCCTCTCTCGCTTTCTCTGCCTCTCTCGCTTTCTCTCTCTCTCTCGCTTTCTGTGCCTCTCTTGCTTTCTCTGTCCCTCTCGCTATCTCTCTCTCTCTAGCTTTTTCTCTCCCTCTCGTTTTCTCTGTCTCTCTCACTTTCTGTCTCAATCGCTTTCTCTCTCTTTCTCGCTTTCTCTGACTCTCTTGCTCTCTTTGTCTCTCTCGCTTTCTCTCTGTCTCTCGCTTTCCCTGTCTCTCTCACATTCTCTGTTTCTCTCGCATTCTCTGTCTCTCTCGCTTTCACTGTCTCTCGCTTTCTCTCCCTCTCTCGCTTTCTCTGCCACTCGCTTTCTCTGTCTCTCCCGCTTTCTCTCTATCTCTCGCTTTCTCTGTCTCTCTCGCTTTCTCTGTCTCTCTCGCTTTCTCTATGTCTCTCGCTTTCTCTGTCTCTCTCGCTTTCTCTCTCTCTCCCGCTTTCTCTATCTCTCTCGCTTTCTCTGTCTCTCGCTTTCTCTGTCTCTCTCGATTCTCTCTCTCTCTCTTTCTCTGCCTCTCTCGCTTTCTGTGCCTATCTCGCTTTCTCTGTCCCTCTCGCTTTCTCTGTCTCTTGATTTCTCTCTCTCTCTCTCGCTTTCTCACTCTCTCTCACTTTCTGTCTCTCTCGCTTTCTCTCTTTTTCTCGCTTTCTCTGTCTCTCTTGCTTTCTCTCTCTCTCTCGCATTCCCTCCGTCTCTCGCTTTCTCTCTTTTTCTCGCTTTCTGTGCCTATCTCGCTTTCTCTGTCCCACTCGCTTTCTCTGTCTCTTGATTTCTCTCTCTCTCTCTCGCTTTCTCACTCTCTCTCACTTTCTGTCTCTCTCGCTTTCTCTCTTTTTCTCGCTTTCTCTGTCTCTCTTGCTTTCTCTCTCTCTCTCGCATTCCCTCCATCTCTCGCTTTCTCTCATTTTCTCGCTTTCTCTGTCTCTCTTGCTTTCTCTGTCTCTCTCGCATTCTCTGTCTCTCTCGCTTTCTCTGTCCATCTCGCTTTGTCTCTCTCGCTATCTCTGTCTCTTGCTTTCTCTGTCTCTCTCGTTTCTCTCTCTCTCGCTTTCTGTGCCCCTCTCATTTTTAGTGCCTCTCTCGCTTTCTCTGTTCCTCTCACTTTCTCTGTCTCTTGATTTCTCTCTCTCTCGCTCTCTCTCTCTCTCTCGCTTTCTCTGTCTCTCTCACTTTCTGTCTCTCTAGCTTTCTCTCTCTTTCTCGCTTTCTCTGTCTCTGTTGCTTTCTCTCTCTCTCTCTCTCGCATTCCCTCCGTCTCTCGCTTTCTCTGTCTCTCTCGCTTTTTCTGTCTCTCGCGCCTTCTCTCTCTTTCTCGCTTTCTCTGTCTCTCTCGCTTTCTTTGACTCTCTTGCTTTATCTGTCTCTCTTGCTTTCTCTGTCTCTCTCGCTTTCTCTGTCTCTCGCTTTCTCTGTCTCTCTCTCTCTCTCTTTCTCTGCCTCTCTCGCTTTCTGTGCCTATCTCGCTTTCTCTGTCCCTCTCGCTTTCTCTGTCTCTTGATTTCTCTCTCTCTCTCTCGCTTTCTCACTCTCTCTCACTTTCTGTCTCTCTCGCTTTCTCTCTTTTTCTCGCTTTCTCTGTCTCTCTTGCTTTCTCTCTCTCTCTCGCATTCCCTCCGTCTCTCGCTTTCTCTCTCTCTCGATATCTCTCTCTCGGTTTCTCTGTCTCTCTCGCTTTCTGTGCCTCTCTCGCTTTCTCTTTCTCTCCTGCTTTCTCTGCCTCTCTCGCCTACTCTGTTTCTCTCGCTTACTCTGTCTCTCTCGCTTTCTCTGTTTCTCTCGCTTTCTCTTTCTCTCCTGCTTTCTCTGTCTCTCTCGCTTTCTGTCTCTCCCGCTTTCTCTGTCTCTCTCACTTTCTGTGTCTCTCTCGCTTTCTCTGTCTCTCTCACATTCTCTGTCTCTCTCGCTTTCTCTGTCTCTCTCGCTTTCTCTGCCTTTCTCGCTTTCTCTCTCTCTCTCGCTTTCTCTTTTCTCTCCCTTTCTCTCCCTCTCTCGCTTTCTCTGTCTTTCTCGCTTTCTCTCTCTCTCTCGCTCCCTCTGTCTCTCTCACTTTTTCTGTCCCTCGCTTTCTCTCTCTCCCTCTCTCGCTTTCCCTGTTTCTCTCGCTTTCTCTTTCTCTCCTGCTTTCTCTGTCTCTCTTGGTTTCTCTGTCTCTCTAGCTTTCTTGCTCTCTCTCGCTTTCTGCCTCTCTCCCTTTCTCTCCCTCTCTCGCTTTCTCTGTGTCTCTCGCTTTCTCTGTCTCTCTCGCTTTCTCGCTCTCTCTCTCTGTCTCTCTCGCTTTCTCTTTCTCTCTCGCTTTCTCTGCCTCTCTCACTTTCTCTGTCTATCTCGCTTTCTCTGACTCTCTCGCTTTCTGTCTCTGTCGCTTTCTCTTTCTCTCTCACTTTCTCTGACTCTCTCGCTCTCTCTGCCTCTCTTGCTTTCTCTGCCTCTCTCCCTTTCCCTGTCGCTCTCGCTTTCTCTCTCTCTCTCGCTTTCTCTCTCTCAAGCGCTTTCTCTGCCTCTCTCGCTTTCTCTGCCTCTCTCCCTTTGTCTCTCTCGCTTTCTCTGTCTCTCTCACTTTCTCTCTCTCTCTCGATTTCTCTCTCTCAAGTGCTTTCTCTGCCCCTCTCGCTTTCACTGTCTGTCTCACATTGTCTGTCTCTCTCGCTGTCTCTCTCTCTCTCGTTTCTCTCTCTCAAGCGCTTTCTCTGCCTCTCTCGCTTTCTCTGTCTCACTCGCTTTCTCGCTCTCTCTCACTATCTGTCTCTCTCGCTTTCTCTTTCTCTCTCACTTTCTCTGTCTCTCTCGCTTTCTCTTTCTCTCTCGCTTTCTCTGTCTCTCTCACTTTCTCTGTCTCTCTCGCTTTCTCTGTCACTCTCGCTTTCTCTTTCTCTCTCGCTTTCTCTGTCTCTCTCACTTTCTCTGTCTCTCTCGATCTCTCTGTCTCTCTCGCTTTCTCTGTCTCTCTCGCTTTCTCTGTCTCTCTCGCTTTCTGTCTCTGTCGCTTTCTCTTTCTCTCTCACTTTCTCTGTCTCTCTCGCTTTCTCTCTCTCTCGCTTTCTGTGACTCTCTCGCTTTCTCTGTCTCTCTCGCTTTCTGTGTCTCTCTCACTTTCTCTACCTCACTGGCTTTCTCTGTCTCTCTCTCTTTCTCTCTCTCTCGCTTTCTGTCTCTCTCGCTTTTCTTTTCTCTCTCGCTTTCTCTGTCTCTCGCATTCTCTTTCTCTCGCTTTCTCTGCCTCTCTTGCTTTCTCTGCCTCTCTCGCTTTCTCTCTCTCGCTTTCTCTCTCTCTCGGTTTCTCTGTCTCTCTCTCATTTTCTCTATTTTTCTCGCTTTCTCTGTCTCTCTCGATTTTTCTCTCTGTCTCTCTTTCTCTGTCTCTCTCGCTTTCTCTCTCTCGCTTTCTCTGTCTCTCGCTTTCTCTGTCTCAGTCACTTTCTCTGTCTCTCTTGCTTTCTCTGTCTCCCTCGCTTTCTCTGTCTCTCTCGCTTTCTCTGTCTCTCTCGCTTTCTCTGTCTCTCTCACTTTCTATATCTCTCTCGCTTTCTCTGTCCCTCTCGCTTTCTATGTCTCTGTCGCTTTCTCTGTCTCTCTCGCTTTCTCTGTCTCTCTCGCTTTCTCTGCCTCTCTCGCTTTCTCTGTCTCTCTCGCTTTCTCTGCCTCTCTCGCTTTCTCTGCCTCTCTCGCTTTCTCTGTCTCTCTCGCTTTCTCTGTCTCTCTCACTTTCTCTCCCTTTCTCGCATTCTCTGTCTCTCTCGCTTTCTCTGTCTCTCTCGCTTTCTCTGTCTCTCTCACTTTCTCTCTCTCTCTCGCTTTCTCTGCCTCTCACTTTCTCTGCCTCTCTCGCTTTCTCTGTCTCTCTCGCTTTCTCTGCCTCTCACTTTCTATGCCTCTCGCATTCTCTGTCTCTTCCTTTCCCTCTCTCTCCCTTTCTCTCTCTCTCTTTCTCTATCTCTCGCTTTCCCTCTCTCTCCCTTTCTCTCTCTCTCTGTCTCTCTCTCTCTCTCGCTTTCTCTGTCTAACTCACTTTGTCTGTCTCGCTTTCTCTCTCTTGCTTTCTATATCTCTGTTACTTTCTCTCTCTATCAGTTCCTCTGCCTCTCTCGCTTTCTCTGCCTCTCTCGCTTTCTCTGTCTGTTGCTTTTTCTGTCTCTCTCGCATTCTCTGCCTCTCGCTTTCTCTGCTTCTCTCGCTTTCTCTGCCTCTCGCTTTATCTGCCTCTCTCACTTTCTCTTTCTCTCTCTCTGTTTCTCTGCCTCTCGCTTTCTCTGCTTCTCTCTCTCTCTGTGTCTCTCTCACTTTCTCTGCCTCTCTCTTTCTCTGTGTCTCTCGCTTTCTCTATCTCTCTCGCTTTCTCTGTCTCTCTCGCTTTCACTGTCTCTCTCGCTTTCTCTCGTTCTCTCGCTTTCTCTGTCTCTCTCGCTTTCTCTGTCTCTCTCGCTTCCTCTGCCTCTCTCAGTTTCTCTGTGTCTCTCGCTTTCCCTCTCTCTCCCTTTCTCTCTCTCTTTCTCTGTCTCTCTCGCTTTCTCTGCCTCTCACTTTCTCTGCCTCTCGCTTTCGCTCTCTCTCTCTCACTTTTCTCTCTCTCTCGCTTTCTCTGTCGCTCTCGCTTGTTCTGCCTCACTCGCTTTCTCTGTCTTTCTCGCTTTCTCTGTCTTGCTTTCTGTCTCTTTCTTTTTATATCTCTGTTACTTTCTCTCTCTCTCTCGCTTTCTCTGCCTCCCTCTTTCTCTGTCTCTCTCGCTTTCTCTGTCTCTCTCGCTGTCTCTGTCTCTCTCGCTGTCTCTGTCTCTCTCACTTTCTCTGTCTCTCTTTCACTTTCTCTCTCTATCGCTTTCTCTGCCTTTCGCTTTCTCTGTCTCTCTCGCTTTCTCCGTCTCTCTCGCTGTCTCTGCCTCTCTCGCTTTCTCTCTCATTCTCGCTTTCTCTGTCTCTCTCACTTTCTTTGTCTCTCTCGCTGTCTCTGTCTCTCTCACTTTCTCTGCCTCTCTCACTTTCTCTGCCTTTCGCTTTCTCTCTCTTTCTCTCTCTCTCTCGCTTTCTCTGTCTCTCTCGCTTTCTCAGTCTCTCTCGCTTTCTCTGTCTCTCTCGCTTTCTCTGTCTCTCCCGCTTTCTCTGTCTCTCCCGCTTTCTCTGCCTCTCTCACATTCTCTGTCTCTCTCACATTCTTTGCCTCTCTCGATTTCTCTGCCTCTCTCGCTTTCTCTCTCTCTCTCGCTTTCTCTGTCTCTCTCGCTTTCTCTCTCTCTATCTCTTTCTCTGTCTCTCTCGCTTTCTCTGTCTCTCCCGCTTTCTCTGTCTGTCCCTCTTTCTCTGCCTCTCTCACATTCTCTGTCTCTCTCACATTCTTTGCCTCTCTCGATTTCTCTGCCTCTCTCGCTTTCTCTCTCTCTCTCGCTTTCTCTGTCTCTCTCGCTTTCTCTCTCTCTATCTCTTTCTCTGTCTCTCTCGCTTTCTCTGTCTCTCTTGCTTTCTCTCTCTCTCGTTTGCTCTGTCGCTCGCTTCTCTGCCTCTCACTTTCTCTGCCTCTCGCTTTCTCTGTCTCTCGCTTTCCCTCTCTCTCCCTTTCTCTCTCTCGCTTTCTCTCTCTCTCTCGCTTTCTCTGTCTAACACACTTTATCTGTCTCGCTTTCTCTCTCTTGCTTTTTATATCTCTGTTACTTTCTCTCTCTCTGCCTCTCGCTTCCTCTGCCTCTCTCACTTTCTCTGTCTCTCTCGCATTCTCTGTCTCTCTCGCTTTCTGTCTCTCTCGCTTTCTCTGCCTTTCGCTTTCTCTGTCTCTCTCGCTTTCTCTGCCTCCCTCGCTTTTTTGCCTCTTTCGCTTTCTCTGTCTTTTCGCTTTCTCTCTCTCTCGCTTTCTCGCTCTCACTTTCTCTGTCTCTCTCGCTTTCTCTGTCTCTCTCGCTTTCTCTGTGTCTCTCGCTTTCTCTGTCTCTCGCTTTCTCTGTCTCTCTCGCTTTCTCTGTCTCTCGCTTTCTCTGTCTCTCTCGCTTTCTCTGTCTCTCTCGCTTTCTCTGTCTCTCTCACTTTCTCTGCCTCTCTCACTTTGTCTCTCGCTTTCTCAGTCTCTCTCGCTTTCTCTGTCTCTCTCGCTTTCTCTGTCTCTCTCGCTTTCTCTGTCTCTCTCGCTTTCTCTGTCTCTCTCGCTTTCTCTGTCTCTCTCGCTTTCTCTGTCTCTCGCTTTCTCTGTCTCTCTCGCTTTCTCTCTCTCACTTTCTCTGTCTCTCTCGCTTTCTCTGTCTCTCTCGCTTACTCTCTCTCATTTTCTCTGTCTCTCGCTTTCTCTGTCTCTCTCGCTTTCTCTCTCTCTCGCTTTCTCTGTCTCTCTCGCTTCCTCTGTCTCTCTCGCTTTCTCTGTCTCTCTCGCTTTCTCTGTCTCTCTCGCTTTCTCTGTCTCTCTCGCTTTCTCTGCCTCTCTCGCTTTCTCTGTCTCTCTCGCTTACTCTCTCTCATTTTCTCTGTCTCTCGCTTTCTCTGTCTCTCTCGCTTTCTCTCTCTCTCGCTTTCTCTGTCTCTCTCGCTTCCTCTGTCTCTCTCGCTTTCTCTGTCTCTCTCGCTTTCTCTGTCTCTCTCGCTTTCTCTGTCTCTCTCGCTTTCTCTGCCTCTCTCGCTTTCTCTGCCTCTCTCGCTTTCTCTGCCTCTCTCGCTTTCTCTGTCTCTCTCGCTTTCTCTGCCTCTCACTTTCTCTCTCTCTCGCTTTCTGTGTCTCTCACTTTCCCTGTCTCTCTCGCTTTCTCTGCCTCTCACTTTCTCTGTCTCTCTCGCTTTCTCTGTCTCTCTCGCTTTCTCTGCCTCTCACTTTCTCTGTCTCTCTCGCTTTCTCTGTCTCTCTCGCTTTCTCTCTCTCTCTCGCTTTCTCTGTCTCTCTCGCTTTCTCTCTCTCTATCGCTTTCTCTGTCTCTCTCGCTTTCTCTGTCTCTCTCGCTTTCTCTGTCTCTCTCGCTTTCTCGGTCTCTCGCTTTCTCTGCCTCTCTCGCTTTCTCTGTCTCTCTCGCTTTCTCTGTCTCTCTCGCTTTCTCTGCCTCTCTCGCTTTCTCTGTCTCTCTCGCTTTCTCTGCCTCTCTCGCTTTCTCTGCCTCTCTCGCTTTCTCTGTCTCTCTCGCTTTCTCTGTCTCTCTCACTTTCTCTCCCTTTCTCGCATTCTCTGTCTCTCTCGCTTTCTCTGTCTCTCTCGCTTTCTCTGTCTCTCTCACTTTCTCTCTCTCTCTCGCTTTCTCTGCCTCTCACTTTCTCTGCCTCTCTCGCTTTCTCTGTCTCTCTCGCTTTCTCTGCCTCTCACTTTCTATGCCTCTCGCATTCTCTGTCTCTTCCTTTCCCTCTCTCTCCCTTTCTCTCTCTCTCTTTCTCTATCTCTCGCTTTCCCTCTCTCTCCCTTTCTCTCTCTCTCTGTCTCTCTCTCTCTCTCGCTTTCTCTGTCTAACTCACTTTGTCTGTCTCGCTTTCTCTCTCTTGCTTTCTATATCTCTGTTACTTTCTCTCTCTATCAGTTCCTCTGCCTCTCTCGCTTTCTCTGCCTCTCTCGCTTTCTCTGTCTGTTGCTTTTTCTGTCTCTCTCGCATTCTCTGCCTCTCGCTTTCTCTGCTTCTCTCGCTTTCTCTGCCTCTCGCTTTATCTGCCTCTCTCACTTTCTCTTTCTCTCTCTCTGTTTCTCTGCCTCTCTCGCTTTCTCTGCCTCTCGCTTTCTCTGCTTCTCTCTCTCTCTGTGTCTCTCTCACTTTCTCTGCCTCTCTCTTTCTCTGTGTCTCTCGCTTTCTCTATCTCTCTCGCTTTCTCTGTCTCTCTCGCTTTCACTGTCTCTCTCGCTTTCTCTCGTTCTCTCGCTTTCTCTGTCTCTCTCGCTTTCTCTGTCTCTCCCGCTTCCTCTGCCTCTCTCAGTTTCTCTGTGTCTCTCGCTTTCCCTCTCTCTCCCTTTCTCTCTCTCTTTCTCTGTCTCTCTCGCTTTCTCTGCCTCTCACTTTCTCTGCCTCTCGCTTTCGCTCTCTCTCTCTCACTTTTCTCTCTCTCTCGCTTTCTCTGTCGCTCTCGCTTGTTCTGCCTCACTCGCTTTCTCTGTCTTTCTCGCTTTCTCTGTCTTGCTTTCTGTCTCTTTCTTTTTATATCTCTGTTACTTTCTCTCTCTCTCTCGCTTTCTCTGCCTCCCTCTTTCTCTGTCTCTCTCGCTTTCTCTGTCTCTCTCGCTGTCTCTGTCTCTCTCGCTGTCTCTGTCTCTCTCACTTTCTCTGTCTCTCTTTCACATTCTCTCTCTCTCGCTTTCTCTGCCTTTCGCTTTCTCTGTCTCTCTCGCTTTCTCCGTCTCTCTCGCTGTCTCTGCCTCTCTCGCTTTCTCTCTCATTCTCGCTTTCTCTGTCTCTCTCACTTTCTCTGCCTCTCTCACTTTCTCTGCCTTTCGCTTTCTCTCTCTTTCTCTCTCTCTCTCGCTTTCTCTGTCTCTCTCGCTTTCTCTGCCTCTCTCGCTTTCTCTCTCTCACTTTCTCTGTCTCTCTCGCTTTCTCTGTCTCTCTCGCTTTGTCTGTCTCTCGCTTTCTCTGTCTCTCTCACTTTCTCTGCCTCTCTCACTTTCTCTGTCTCTCGCTTTCTCTGTCTCTCTCGCTTTCTCTGTCTCTCTCGCTTTCTCTGTCTCTCGCTTTCTCTGTCTCTCTCGCTTTCTCTGTCTCTCTCGCTTTCTCTGTCTCTCTCGCTTTCTCTGTCTCTCGCTTTCTCTGTCTCTCTCGCTTTCTCTCTCTCACTTTCTCTGCCTCTCTCGCTTTCTCTGTCTCTCTCGCTTTCTCTGTCTCTCTCGCTTTCTCTGTCTCATTCGCTTTCTCTGTCTCTCTCGCTTTCTCTGTCTCTCTCGCTTTCTCTGTCTCTCTCTCTTTCTCTTTCTCTCGCTTTCCCTCTCGCTCCCTTTCTCTCTATCTCTCTTTCTCTCTCTCTCTCTTTCTCTGTCTAACTCACTTTGTCTGTCTCGCTTTCTCTCTCTCGCTTTCTCTGTCTCTCGCTTTCTCTGTCTAACTCACTTTGTCTGTCTCCCTTTCTCTCTCATGCTTTTTATATCTCTGTCACTTTCTCTCTCTCTCATTTGCTCTGTCTCTCTCGCTTTCTCTGCCTCTCTTGCTTTCTCTCTCTCTCGCTTTCTCTGTCTCTCTCGCTTTCTCTCTCTCTATCGCTTTCTCTGTCTCTCTCGCTTTCTCTGTCTCTCTCGCTTTCTCTGTCTCTCTCGCTTTCTCGGTCTCTCTCGCTTTCTCTGTCTCTCTCGCTTTCTCGGTCTCTCTCGCTTTCTCTGCCTCTCTCGCTTTCTCTGTCTCTCTCGCTTTCTCTGCCTCTCTCGCTTTCTCTGCCTCTCTCGCTTTCTCTCTCTCTCTCGCTTTCTCTGTCTCTCTCACTTTCTCTCTCTCGCTTTCTCTGCCTCTCACTTTCTCTGTCTCTCTCGCTTTCTCTGTCCCTCTCGCTTTCTATGTCTCTCTCGCTTTCTCTCCCCAGCTTTCTCTGTCTCTCTCGCTTTGTCTCTCTCGCTGTCTCTGTCTCTCTCGCTTTCTCTGTCTCTCTCGCTTTCTCTGCCTCTCTCGCTTTCCCTGTCTCTCTCGCTTTCTCTCTCTCTCACTTTCTCTGTCGCTCTCGCTTTCTCTGCCTCTCGCTTTCTCTCTTGCTTGTTCTGCCTCTCTCGCTTTCTCTGCCTCTCACTTTCTCTCGCTTTCTTTCTCTCTTTCTCGCTTTCTCTGTCTCTCTCGCTTTCTCTGTCTTTCTCGCTTTCTCTGTCTCTTTCGCTTTCTCTGTCTTTCTCGCTTTCTCTCATTCTCGCTTTCTCTCTCTCTCTCCCTTTCGCTCTCTCGTTTTCTCTGTCTCCCTCACTTTCTCTGTCTCTCTCTTGCTTTCTCTGTCACTCTCGCTTTCTCTGTCTCTCTTCCTTTCTCTGTCTCTCTCGCTTTCTCTCTCTCTTTCTGGCTTTCTCTGTCTCTCTCGCTTTCTCTGTCTCTCTCGCTTTCTCTGTCTCTCTCACTTTCTTTGTCTCTCTCGCTTTCTCTATCTCCCTCACTTTCTCTGTCTCTCGCTTTCTCTGTCTCTCTCGCTTACTCTGTCTCTCTCTCTTTCTCTGTCTCCCTCACATTCTCTGTCTCTCGCTTTCTCTGTCTCTCTCGCTTTCTCTGTCTCCCTCACTTTCTCTGTCTCTCGCTTTCTCTGTCTCTCTCGCTTTCTCTATCTCTCTCGCTTTCTCTGTCTCTCTCGCTTTCTCTGTCTCCCTCACTTTCTCTGTCTCTCGCTTTCTCTGTCACTCTCGCTTTCTTTGTCTCTTGCTTTCTCTGCCTCTCTCGCTTTCTCTGTCTCTCTCACTTTCTCTGTCTCTCTCCCTTTCTCTCTCTCTCTCTCGCGTTCTCTGTCTCTCTCGCTTTCTCTGTCTCTCTCGCTTTCTCTGTCTCCCTCACATTCTCTGTCTCTCGCTTTCTCTGTCTCTCTCGCTTTCTCTGTCTCCCTCACTTTCTCTGTCTCTCGCTTTCTCTGTCTCTCTCGCTTTCTCTATCTCTCTCGCTTTCTCTGTCTCTCTCGCTTTCTCTGTCACTCTCGCTTTCTTTGTCTCTTGCTTTCTCTGTCTCTCTCGCTTTCTCGGTCTCTCTCGCTTTCTCTGCCTCTCTCGCTTTCTCTGTCTCTCTCGCTTTCTCTGTCTCTCTCGCTTTCTCTGCCTCTCTCGCTTTCTCTGTCTCTCTCGCTTTCTCTGCCTCTCTCGCTTTCTCTGCCTCTCTCGCTTTCTCTGTCTCTCTCGCTTTCTCTGTCTCTCTCACTTTCTCTCCCTTTCTCGCATTCTCTGTCTCTCTCGCTTTCTCTGTCTCTCTCACTTTCTCTCTCTCTCTCGCTTTCTCTGCCTCTCACTTTCTCTGCCTCTCTCGCTTTCTCTGTCTCTCTCGCTTTCTCTGCCTCTCACTTTCTATGCCTCTCGCATTCTCTGTCTCTTCCTTTCCCTCTCTCTCCCTTTCTCTCTCTCTCTTTCTCTATCTCTCGCTTTCCCTCTCTCTCCCTTTCTCTCTCTCTCTGTCTCTCTCTCTCTCTCGCTTTCTCTGTCTAACTCACTTTGTCTGTCTCGCTTTCTCTCTCTTGCTTTCTATATCTCTGTTACTTTCTCTCTCTATCAGTTCCTCTGCCTCTCTCGCTTTCTCTGCCTCTCTCGCTTTCTCTGTCTGTTGCTTTTTCTGTCTCTCTCGCATTCTCTGCCTCTCGCTTTCTCTGCTTCTCTCGCTTTCTCTGCCTCTCGCTTTATCTGCCTCTCTCACTTTCTCTTTCTCTCTCTCTGTTTCTCTGCCTCTCTCGCTTTCTCTGCCTCTCGCTTTCTCTGCTTCTCTCTCTCTCTGTGTCTCTCTCACTTTCTCTGCCTCTCTCTTTCTCTGTGTCTCTCGCTTTCTCTATCTCTCTCGCTTTCTCTGTCTCTCTCGCTTTCACTGTCTCTCTCGCTTTCTCTCGTTCTCTCGCTTTCTCTGTCTCTCTCGCTTTCTCTGTCTCTCTCGCTTCCTCTGCCTCTCTCAGTTTCTCTGTGTCTCTCGCTTTCCCTCTCTCTCCCTTTCTCTCTCTCTTTCTCTGTCTCTCTCGCTTTCTCTGCCTCTCACTTTCTCTGCCTCTCGCTTTCGCGCTCTCTCTCTCACTTTTCTCTCTCTCTCGCTTTCTCTGTCGCTCTCGCTTGTTCTGCCTCACTCGCTTTCTCTGTCTTTCTCGCTTTCTCTGTCTTGCTTTCTGTCTCTTTCTTTTTATATCTCTGTTACTTTCTCTCTCTCTCTCGCTTTCTCTGCCTCCCTCTTTCTCTGTCTCTCTCGCTGTCTCTGTCTCTCTCACTTTCTCTGTCTCTCTTTCACTTTCTCTCTCTCTCGCTTTCTCTGCCTTTCGCTTTCTCTGTCTCTCTCGCTTTCTCCGTCTCTCTCGCTGTCTCTGCCTCTCTCGCTTTCTCTCTCATTCTCGCTTTCTCTGTCTCTCTCACTTTCTTTGTCTCTCTCGCTGTCTCTGTCTCTCTCACTTTCTCTGCCTCTCTCACTTTCTCTGCCTTTCGCTTTCTCTCTCTTTCTCTCTCTCTCTCGCATTCTCTGTCTCTCTCGCTTTCTCTGCCTCTCTCGCTTTCTCTCTCTCACTTTCTCTGTCTCTCTCGCTTTCTCTGTCTCTCTCGCTTTCTCTGTCTCTCGCTTTCTCTGTCTCTCTCACTTTCTCTGCCTCTCTCTTTCTCTGTCTCTCGCTTTCTCTGTCTCTCTCGCTTTCTCTGTCTCTCTCGCTTTCTCTGTCTCTCGCTTTCTCTGTCTCTCTCGCTTTCTCTGTCTCTCTCGCTTTCTCTGTCTCTCTCGCTTTCTCTGTCTCTCGCTTTCTCTGTCTCTCTCGCTTTCTCTCTCTCACTTTCTCTGCCTCTCTCGCTTTCTCTGTCTCTCTCGCTTTCTCTGTCTCTCTCGCTTTCTCTGTCTCATTCGCTTTCTCTGTCTCTCTCGCTTTCTCTGTCTCTCTCGCTTTCTCTGTCTCTCTCTCTTTCTCTTTCTCTCGCTTTCCCTCTCGCTCCCTTTCTCTCTATCTCTCTTTCTCTCTCTCTCTCTTTCTCTGTCTAACTCACTTTGTCTGTCTCGCTTTCTCTCTCTCGCTTTCTCTGTCTCTCGCTTTCTCTGTCTAACTCACTTTGTCTGTCTCCCTTTCTCTCTCATGCTTTTTATATCTCTGTCACTTTCTCTCTCTCTCGCTTTCTCTGTCTCTCTCGCTTTCTCTCTCTCTATCGCTTTCTCTGTCTCTCTCGCTTTCTCTGTCTCTCTCGCTTTCTCTGTCTCTCTCGCTTTCTCGGTCTCTCTCGCTTTCTCTGTCTCTCTCGCTTTCTCTGCCTCTCTCGCTTTCTCTGCCTCTCTCGCTTTCTCTGTCTCTCTCGCTTTCTCTGCCTCTCTCGCTTTCTCTGCCTCTCTCGCTTTCTCTCTCTCTCTCGCTTTCTCTGTCTCTCTCACTTTCTCTCTCTCTCTCGCTTTCTCTGCCTCTCACTTTCTCTGTCTCTCTCGCTTTCTCTGTCCCTCTCGCTTTCTATGTCTCTCTCGCTTTCTCTCCCCAGCTTTCTCTGTCTCTCTCGCTTTGTCTCTCTCGCTGTCTCTGTCTCTCTCGCTTTCTCTGTCTCTCTCGCTTTCTCTGCCTCTCTCGCTTTCTCTCTCTCTCACTTTCTCTGTCGCTCTCGCTTTCTCTGCCTCTCGCTTTCTCTCTTGCTTGTTCTGCCTCTCTCGCTTTCTCTGCCTCTCGCTTTCTCTCGCTTTCTTTCTCTCTTTCTCGCTTTCTCTGTCTCTCTCGCTTTCTCTGTCTTTCTCCCTTTCTCTGTCTCTCTCGCTTTCTCTGTCTCTCTCGCTTTCTCTGTCTCTTTCGCTTTCTCTGTCTTTCTCGCTTTCTCTCATTCTCGCTTTCTCTCTCTCTCTACCTTTCGCTCTCTCGTTTTCTCTGTCTCCCTCACTTTCTCTGTCTCTCTCTTGCTTTCTCTGTCTCTCTCGCTTTCTCTGTCTCTCTTCCTTTCTCTGTCTCTCTCGCTTTCTCTCTCTCTTTCTGGCTTTCTCTGTCTCTCTCGCTTTCTCTGTCTCTCTCGCTTTCTCTGTCTCTCTCTCTTTCTCTTTCTCTCGCTTTCCCTCTCGCTCCCTTTCTCTCGATCTCTCTTTCTCTCTCTCTCTCTTTCTCGGTCTAACTCACTTTGTCTGTCTCGCTTTCTCTCTCTCGCTTTCTCTGTCTCTCGCTTTCTCTGTCTAACTCACTTTGTCTGTCTCCCTTTCTCTCTCATGCTTTTTATATCTCTGTCACTTTCTCTCTCTCTCATTTGCTCTGTCTCTCTCGCTTTCTCTGCCTCTCTTGCTTTCTCTCTCTCTCGCTTTCTCTGTCTCTCTCGCTTTCTCTCTCTCTATCGCTTTCTCTGTCTCTCTCGCTTTCTCTGTCTCTCTCGCTTTCTCTGTCTCTCTCGCTTTCTCGGTCTCTCGCTTTCTCTGTCTCTCTCGCTTTCTCGGTCTCTCTCGCTTTCTCTGCCTCTCTCGCTTTCTCTGTCTCTCTCGCTTTCTCTGCCTCTCTCGCTTTCTCTGCCTCTCTCGCTTTCTCTCTCTCTCTCGCTTTCTCTGTCTCTCTCACTTTCTCTCTCTCTCTCGCTTTCTCTGCCTCTCACTTTCTCTGTCTCTCTCGCTTTCTCTGTCCCTCTCGCTTTCTATGTCTCTCTCGCTTTCTCTCCCTCGCTTTCTCTGTCTCTCTCGTTTTGTCTCTCTCGCTGTCTCTGTCTCTCTCGCTTTCTCTGTCTCTCTCGCTTTCTCTGCCTCTCTCGCTTTCCCTGTCTCTCTCGCTTTCTCTCTCTCTCACTTTCTCTGTCGCTCTCGCTTTCTCTGCCTCTCGCTTTCTCTCTTGCTTGTTCTGCCTCTCTCGCTTTCTCTGCCTCTCGCTTTCTCTCGCTTTCTTTCTCTCTTTCTCGCTTTCTCTGTCTCTCTCGCTTTCTCTGTCTTTCTCCCTTTCTCTGTCTCTCTCGCTTTCTCTGTCTCTCTCGCTTTCTCTGTCTCTTTCGCTTTCTCTGTCTTTCTCGCTTTCTCTCATTCTCGCTTTCTCTCTCTCTCTCCCTTTCGCTCTCTCGTTTTCTCTGTCTCCCTCACTTTCTCTGTCTCTCTCTTGCTTTCTCTGTCTCTCTCGCTTTCTCTGTCTCTCTTCCTTTCTCTGTCTCTCTCGCTTTCTCTCTCTCTTTCTGGCTTTCTCTGTCTCTCTCGCTTTCTCTGTCTCTCTCGCTTTCTCTGTCTCTCTCACTTTCTTTGTCTCTCTCGCTTTCTCTATCTCCCTCACTTTCTCTGTCTCTCGCTTTCTCTGTCTCTCTCGCTTACTCTGTCTCTCTCTCTTTCTCTGTCTCCCTCACATTCTCTGTCTCTCGCTTTCTCTGTCTCTCTCGCTTTCTCTGTCTCCCTCACTTTCTCTGTCTCTCGCTTTCTCTGTCTCTCTCGCTTTCTCTATCTCTCTCGCTTTCTCTGTCTCTCTCGCTTTCTCTGTCTCCCTCACTTTCTCTGTCTCTCGCTTTCTCTGTCACTCTCGCTTTCTTTGTCTCTTGCTTTCTCTGCCTCTCTCGCTTTCTCTGTCTCTCTCACTTTCTCTGTCTCTCTCCCTTTCTCTCTCTCTCTCTCGCGTTCTCTGTCTCTCTCGCTTTCTCTGTCTCTCTCGCTTTCTCTGTCTCCCTCACATTCTCTGTCTCTCGCTTTCTCTGTCTCTCTCGCTTTCTCTGTCACTCTCGCTTTCTTTGTCTCTTGCTTTCTCTGTCTCTCTCGCTTTCTCGGTCTCTCTCGCTTTCTCTGTCTCTCTCGCTTTCTCTGTCTCCCTCACATTCTCTGTCTCTCGCTTTCTCTGTCTCTCTCGCTTTCTCTGTCTCCCTCACTTACTCTGTCTCTCGCTTTCTCTGTCTCTCTCGCTTTCTCTATCTCTCTCGCTTTCTCTGTCTCTCTCGCTTTCTCTGTCACTCTCGCTTTCTTTGTCTCTTGCTTTCTCTGTCTCTCTCGCTTTCTCGGTCTCTCTCGCTTTCTCTGCCTCTCTCGCTTTCTCTGTCTCTCTCGCTTTCTCTGTCTCTCTCGCTTTCTCTGCCTCTCTCGCTTTCTCTGTCTCTCTCGCTTTCTCTGCCTCTCTCGCTTTCTCTGCCTCTCTCGCTTTCTCTGTCTCTCTCGCTTTCTCTGTCTCTCTCACTTTCTCTCCCTTTCTCGCATTCTCTGTCTCTCTCGCTTTCTCTGTCTCTCTCGCTTTCTCTGTCTCTCTCACTTTCTCTCTCTCTCTCGCTTTCTCTGCCTGTCACTTTCTCTGCCTCTCTCGCTTTCTCTGTCTCTCTCGCTTTCTCTGCCTCTCACTTTCTATGCCTCTCGCATTCTCTGTCTCTTCCTTTCCCTCTCTCTCCCTTTCTCTCTCTCTCTTTCTCTATCTCTCGCTTTCCCTCTCTCTCCCTTTCTCTCTCTCTCTGTCTCTCTCTCTCTCTCGCTTTCTCTGTCTAACTCACTTTGTCTGTCTCGCTTTCTCTCTCTTGCTTTCTATATCTCTGTTACTTTCTCTCTCTATCAGTTCCTCTGTCTCTCTCGCTTTCTCTGCCTCTCTCGCTTTCTCTGTCTGTTGCTTTTTCTGTCTCTCTCGCATTCTCTGCCTCTCGCTTTCTCTGCTTCTCTCGCTTTCTCTGCCTCTCGCTTTATCTGCCTCTCTCACTTTCTCTTTCTCTCTCTCTGTTTCTCTGCCTCTCTCGCTTTCTCTGCCTCTCGCTTTCTCTGCTTCTCTCTCTCTCTGTGTCTCTCTCACTTTCTCTGCCTCTCTCTTTCTCTGTGTCTCTCGCTTTCTCTATCTCTCTCGCTTTCTCTGTCTCTCTCGCTTTCACTGTCTCTCTCGCTTTCTCTCGTTCTCTCGCTTTCTCTGTCTCTCTCGCTTTCTCTGTCTCTCTCGCTTCCTCTGCCTCTCTCAGTTTCTCTGTGTCTCTCGCTTTCCCTCTCTCTCCCTTTCTCTCTCTCTTTCTCTGTCTCTCTCGCTTTCTCTGCCTCTCACTTTCTCTGCCTCTCGCTTTCGCTCTCTCTCTCTCACTTTTCTCTCTCTCTCGCTTTCTCTGTCGCTCTCGCTTGTTCTGCCTCACTCGCTTTCTCTGTCTTTCTCGCTTTCTCTGTCTTGCTTTCTGTCTCTTTCTTTTTATATCTCTGTTACTTTCTCTCTCTCTCTCGCTTTCTCTGCCTCCCTCTTTCTCTGTCTCTCTCGCTTTCTCTGTCTCTCTCGCTGTCTCTGTCTCTCTCGCTGTCTCTGTCTCTCTCACTTTCTCTGTCTCTCTTTCACTTTCTCTCTCTCTCGCTTTCTCTGCCTTTCGCTTTCTCTGTCTCTCTCGCTTTCTCCGTCTCTCTCGCTGTCTCTGCCTCTCTCGCTTTCTCTCTCATTCTCGCTTTCTCTGTCTCTCTCACTTTCTTTGTCTCTCTCGCTGTCTCTGTCTCTCTCACTTTCTCTGCCTCTCTCACTTTCTCTGCCTTTCGCTTTCTCTCTCTTTCTCTCTCTCTCTCGCTTTCTCTGTCTCTCTCGCTTTCTCTGCCTCTCTCGCTTTCTCTCTCTCACTTTCTCTGTCTCTCTCGCTTTCTCTGTCTCTCTCGCTTTCTCTGTCTCTCGCTTTCTCTGTCTCTCTCACTTTCTCTGCCTCTCTCACTTTCTCTGTCTCTCGCTTTCTCTGTCTCTCTCGCTTTCTCTGTCTCTCTCGCTTTCTCTGTCTCTCGCTTTCTCTGTCTCTCTCGCTTTCTCTGTCTCTCTCGCTTTCTCTGTCTCTCTCGCTTTCTCTGTCTCTCGCTTTCTCTGTCTCTCTCGCTTTCTCTCTCTCACTTTCTCTGCCTCTCTCGCTTTCTCTGTCTCTCTCGCTTTCTCTGTCTCTCTCGCTTTCTCTGTCTCATTCGCTTTCTCTGTCTCTCTCGCTTTCTCTGTCTCTCTCGCTTTCTCTGTCTCTCTCTCTTTCTCTTTCTCTCGCTTTCCCTCTCGCTCCCTTTCTCTCTATCTCTCTTTCTCTCTCTCTCTCTTTCTCTGTCTAACTCACTTTGTCTGTCTCGCTTTCTCTCTCTCGCTTTCTCTGTCTCTCGCTTTCTCTGTCTAACTCACTTTGTCTGTCTCCCTTTCTCTCTCATGCTTTTTATATCTCTGTCACTTTCTCTCTCTCTCATTTGCTCTGTCTCTCTCGCTTTCTCTGCCTCTCTTGCTTTCTCTCTCTCTCGCTTTCTCTGTCTCTCTCGCTTTCTCTCTCTCTATCGCTTTCTCTGTCTCTCTCGCTTTCTCTGTCTCTCTCGCTTTCTCGGTCTCTCTCGCTTTCTCTGTCTCTCTCGCTTTCTCGGTCTCTCTCGCTTTCTCTGCCTCTCTCGCTTTCTCTGTCTCTCTCGCTTTCTCTGCCTCTCTCGCTTTCTCTGCCTCTCTCGCTTTCTCTCTCTCTCTCGCTTTCTCTGTCTCTCTCACTTTCTCTCTCTCTCTCGCTTTCTCTGCCTCTCACTTTCTCTGTCTCTCTCGCTTTCTCTGTCCCTCTCGCTTTCTATGTCTCTCTCGCTTTCTCTCCCTCGCTTTCTCTGTCTCTCTCGCTTTGTCTCTCTCGCTGTCTCTGTCTCTCTCGCTTTCTCTGTCTCTCTCGCTTTCTCTGCCTCTCTCGCTTTCCCTGTCTCTCTCGCTTTCTCTCTCTCTCACTTTCTCTGTCGCTCTCGCTTTCTCTGCCTCTCGCTTTCTCTCTTGCTTGTTCTGCCTCTCTCGCTTTCTCTGCCTCTCGCTTTCTCTCGCTTTCTTTCTCTCTTTCTCGCTTTCTCTGTCTCTCTCGCTTTCTCTGTCTTTCTCCCTTTCTCTGTCTCTCTCGCTTTCTCTGTCTCTCTCGCTTTCTCTGTCTCTTTCGCTTTCTCTGTCTTTCTCGCTTTCTCTCATTCTCGCTTTCTCTCTCTCTCTCCCTTTCGCTCTCTCGTTTTCTCTGTCTCCCTCACTTTCTCTGTCTCTCTCTTGCTTTCTCTGTCTCTCTCGCTTTCTCTGTCTCTCTTCCTTTCTCTGTCTCTCTCGCTTTCTCTCTCTCTTTCTGGCTTTCTCTGTCTCTCTCGCTTTCTCTGTCTCTCTCGCTTTCTCTGTCTCTCTCACTTTCTTTGTCTCTCTCGCTTTCTCTATCTCCCTCACTTTCTCTGTCTCTCGCTTTCTCTATCTCTCTCGCTTACTCTGTCTCTCTCTCTTTCTCTGTCTCCCTCACATTCTCTGTCTCTCGCTTTCTCTGTCTCTCTCGCTTTCTCTGTCTCCCTCACTTTCTCTGTCTCTCGCTTTCTCTGTCTCTCTCGCTTTCTCTATCTCTCTCGCTTTCTCTGTCTCTCTCGCTTTCTCTGTCTCCCTCACTTTCTCTGTCTCTCGCTTTCTCTGTCACTCTCGCTTTCTTTGTCTCTTGCTTTCTCTGCCTCTCTCGCTTTCTCTGTCTCTCTCACTTTCTCTGTCTCTCTCCCTTTCTCTCTCTCTCTCTCGCGTTCTCTGTCTCTCTCGCTTTCTCTGTCTCTCTCGCTTTCTCTGTCTCCCTCACATTCTCTGTCTCTCGCTTTCTCTGTCTCTCTCGCTTTCTCTGTCTCCCTCACTTTCTCTGTCTCTCGCTTTCTCTGTCTCTCTCGCTTTCTCTATCTCTCTCGCTTTCTCTGTCTCTCTCGCTTTCTCTGTCACTCTCGCTTTCTTTGTCTCTTGCTTTCTCTGTCTCTCTCGCTTTCTCTGTCTCTCTCACTTTCTCTGTCTCTCTCCCTTTCTCTCTCTCTCTCTCGCGTTCTCTGTCTCTCTCGCTTTCTCTGTCTCTCTCACTTTCTCTGTCTCTCTCGCTTTCTCTGTCTCTCTCGCTTTCTCTGTCTCTCTCACTTTCTCTGTCTCTCTCCCTTTCTCTCTCTCGCTTTCTCTATCTCTCGCTTTCTCTACTATCGCTTTCTCTCTCTCCCTCGCTTTCTCTCTCTCTCGATTTCTCTCTCTCGCTATCTCTCTCTTCAATTACTCTGGTTCTCTCACTTTCTATGTCTCTCTCGCTTTCTCTGTCTCTCTCGCTTTCTCTGTCTCTCTCGCTTTCTCTCTCTCTCTCGCGTTCTCTGTCTCTCTCGCTTTCTCTGTCTCTCTCGCTTTCTCTGCCTCTCTCGCTTTCTCTGCCTCTCTCGCTTTCTCTGCCTCTCTCGCTTTCTCTGCCTCTCTCGCTTTCTCTGTCTCTCTCGCTTTCTCTGCCTCTCACTTTCTCTCTCTCTCGCTTTCTGTGTCTCTCACTTTCCCTGTCTCTCTCGCTTTCTCTGCCTCTCACTTTCTCTGTCTCTCTCGCTTTCTCTGTCTCTCTCGCTTTCTCTGCCTCTCATTTTCTCTGTCTCTCTCGCTTTCTCTGTCTCTCTCGCTTTAACTCTCTCTATCGCTTTCTCTGTCTCTCTCGCTTTCTCTCTCTTTATAGCTTTCTCTGTCTCTCTCGCTTTCTCGGTCTCTCTCGCTTTCTCTGTCTCTCTCGCTTTCTCGGTCTCTCTCGCTTTCTCTGCCTCTCTCGCTTTCTCTGTCTCTCTCGCTTTCTCTGTCTCTCTCGCTTTCTCTGCCTCTCTCGCTTTCTCTGTCTCTCTCGCTTTCTCTGCCTCTCTCGCTTTCTCTGCCTCTCTCGCTTTCTCTGTCTCTCTCGCTTTCTCTGTCTCTCTCACTTTCTCTCCCTTTCTCGCATTCTCTGTCTCTCTCGCTTTCTCTGTCTCTCTCGCTTTCTCTGTCTCTCTCACTTTCTCTCTCTCTCTCGCTTTCTCTGCCTCTCACTTTCTCTGCCTCTCTCGCTTTCTCTGTCTCTCTCGCTTTCTCTGCCTCTCACTTTCTATGCCTCTCGCATTCTCTGTCTCTTCCTTTCCCTCTCTCTCCCTTTCTCTCTCTCTCTTTCTCTATCTCTCGCTTTCCCTCTCTCTCCCTTTCTCTCTCTCTCTGTCTCTCTCTCTCTCTCGCTTTCTCTGTCTAACTCACTTTGTCTGTCTCGCTTTCTCTCTCTTGCTTTCTATATCTCTGTTACTTTCTCTCTCTATCAGTTCCTCTGCCTCTCTCGCTTTCTCTGCCTCTCTCACTTTCTCTGTCTGTTGCTTTTTCTGTCTCTCTCGCATTCTCTGCCTCTCGCTTTCTCTGCTTCTCTCGCTTTCTCTGCCTCTCGCTTTATCTGCCTCTCTCACTTTCTCTTTCTCTCTCTCTGTTTCTCTGCCTCTCTCGCTTTCTCTGCCTCTCGCTTTCTCTGCTTCTCTCTCTCTCTGTGTCTCTCTCACTTTCTCTGCCTCTCTCTTTCTCTGTGTCTCTCGCTTTCTCTATCTCTCTCGCTTTCTCTGTCTCTCTCGCTTTCACTGTCTCTCTCGCTTTCTCTCGTTCTCTCGCTTTCTCTGTCTCTCTCGCTTTCTCTGTCTCTCTCGCTTCCTCTGCCTCTCTCAGTTTCTCTGTGTCTCTCGCTTTCCCTCTCTCTCCCTTTCTCTCTCTCTTTCTCTGTCTCTCTCGCTTTCTCTGCCTCTCACTTTCTCTGCCTCTCGCTTTCGCGCTCTCTCTCTCACTTTTCTCTCTCTCTCGCTTTCTCTGTCGCTCTCGCTTGTTCTGCCTCACTCGCTTTCTCTGTCTTTCTCGCTTTCTCTGTCTTGCTTTCTGTCTCTTTCTTTTTATATCTCTGTTACTTTCTCTCTCTCTCTCGCTTTCTCTGCCTCCCTCTTTCTCTGTCTCTCTCGCTTTCTCTGTCTCTCTCGCTGTCTCTGTCTCTCTCGCTGTCTCTGTCTCTCTCACTTTCTCTGTCTCTCTTTCACTTTCTCTCTCTCTCGCTTTCTCTGCCTTTCGCTTTCTCTGTCTCTCTCGCTTTCTCCGTATCTCTCGCTGTCTCTGCCTCTCTCGCTTTCACTCTCATTCTCGCTTTCTCTGTCTCTCTCACTTTCTTTGTCTCTCTCGCTGTCTCTGTCTCTCTCACTTTCTCTGCCTCTCTCACTTTCTCTGCCTTTCGCTTTCTCTCTCTCTCTCTCTCTCTCTCTCGCTTTCTCTGCCTCTCTCGCTTTCTCTCTCTCACTTTCTCTGTCTCTCTCGCTTTCTCTGTCTCTCTCGCTTGCTCTGTCTCTCTTGCTTTCTCTGTCTCTCGCTTTCTCTGTCTCTCTCACTTTCTCTGCCTCTCTCACTTTCTCTGTCTCTCGCTTTCTCTGTCTCTCTCGCTTTCTCTGTCTCTCTCGCTTTCTCTGTCTCTCGCTTTCTCTGTCTCTCTCGCTTTCTCTGTCTCTCTCGCTTTCTCTGTCTCTCTCGCTTTCTCTGTCTCTCGCTTTCTCTGTCTCTCTCGCTTTCTCTCTCTCACTTTCTCTGCCTCTCTCGCTTTCTCTGTCTCTCTCGCTTTCTCTGTCTCTCTCGCTTTCTCTGTCTCATTCGCTTTTTCTGTCTCTCTCGCTTTCTCTGTCTCTCTCGCTTTCTCTGTCTCTCTCTCTTTCTCTTTCTCTCGCTTTCCCTCTCGCTCCCTTTCTCTCTATCTCTCTTTCTCTCTCTATCTCTTTCTCTGTCTAACTCACTTTGTCTGTCTCGCTTTCTCTCTCTCGCTTTCTCTGTCTCTCGCTTTCTCTGTCTAACTCACTTTGTCTGTCTCCCTTTCTCTCTCATGCTTTTTATATCTCTGTCACTTTCTCTCTCTCTCATTTGCTCTGTCTCTCTCGCTTTCTCTGCCTCTCTTGCTTTCTCTCTCTCTCGCTTTCTCTGTCTCTCTCGCTTTCTCTCTCTCTATCGCTTTCTCTGTCTCTCTCGCTTTCTCTGTCTCTCTCGCTTTCTCTGTCTCTCTCGCTTTCTCGGTCTCTCTCGCTTTCTCTGTCTCTCTCGCTTTCTCGGTCTCTCTCGCTTTCTCTGCCTCTCTCGCTTTCTCTGTCTCTCTCGCTTTCTCTGCCTCTCTCGCTTTCTCTGCCTCTCTCGCTTTCTCTCTCTCTCTCGCTTTCTCTGTCTCTCTCACTTTCTCTCTCTCTCTCGCTTTCTCTGCCTCTCACTTTCTCTGTCTCTCTCGCTTTCTCTGTCCCTCTCGCTTTCTATGTCTCTCTCGCTTTCTCTCCCTCGCTTTCTCTGTCTCTCTCGCTTTGTCTCTCTCGCTGTCTCTGTCTCTCTCGCTTTCTCTGTCTCTCTCGCTTTCTCTGCCTCTCTCGCTTTCCCTGTCTCTCTCGCTTTCTCTCTCTCTCACTTTCTCTGTCGCTCTCGCTTTCACTGCCTCTCGCTTTCTCTCTTGCTTGTTCTGCCTCTCTCGCTTTCTCTGCCTCTCGCTTTCTCTCGCTTTCTTTCTCTCTTTCTCGCTTTCTCTGTCTCTCTCGCTTTCTCTGTCTTTCTCCCTTTCTCTGTCTCTCTCGCTTTCTCTGTCTCTCTCGCTTTCTCTGTCTCTTTCGCTTTCTCTGTCTTTCTCGCTTTCTCTCATTCTCGCTTTCTCTCTCTCTCTCCCTTTCGCTCTCTCGTTTTCTCTGTCTCCCTCACTTTCTCTGTCTCTCTCTTGCTTTCTCTGTCTCTCTCGCTTTCTCTGTCTCTCTTCCTTTCTCTGTCTCTCTCGCTTTCTCTCTCTCTTTCTGGCTTTCTCTGTCTCTCTCGCTTTCTCTGTCTCTCTCGCTTTCTCTGTCTCTCTCTCTTTCTCTTTCTCTCGCTTTCCCTCTCGCTCCCTTTCTCTCTATCTCTCTTTCTCTCTCTCTCTCTTTCTCTGTCTAACTCACTTTGTCTGTCTCGCTTTCTCTCTCTCGCTTTCTCTGTCTCTCGCTTTCTCTGTCTAACTCACTTTGTCTGTCTCCCTTTCTCTCTCATGCTTTTTATATCTCTGTCACTTTCTCTCTCTCTCATTTGCTCTGTCTCTCTCGCTTTCTCTGCCTCTCTTGCTTTCTCTCTCTCTCGCTTTCTCTGTCTCTCTCGCTTTCTCTCTCTCTATCGCTTTCTCTGTCTCTCTCGCTTTCTCTGTCTCTCTCGCTTTCTCTGTCTCTCTCGCTTTCTCGGTCTCTCTCGCTTTCTCTGTCTCTCTCGCTTTCTCGGTCTCTCTCGCTTTCTCTGCCTCTCTCGCTTTCTCTGTCTCTCTCGCTTTCTCTGCCTCTCTCGCTTTCTCTGCCTCTCTCGCTTTCTCTCTCTCTCTCGCTTTCTCTGTCTCTCTCACTTTCTCTCTCTCTCTCGCTTTCTCTGCCTCTCACTTTCTCTGTCTCTCTCGCTTTCTCTGTCCCTCTCGCTTTCTATGTCTCTCTCGCTTTCTCTCCCTCGCTTTCTCTGTCTCTCTCGCTTTGTCTCTCTCGCTGTCTCTGTCTCTCTCGCTTTCTCTGTCTCTCTCGCTTTCTCTGTCTCTCTCGCTTTCTCTGTCTCTCTCGCTTTCTCTATCTCTCTCGCTTTCTCTGTCTCTCGCTTTCTCTGTCTCTCTCGCTTTCTCTGCCTCTCTCGCTTTCTCTGCCTCTCTCGCTTTCTCTGCCTCTCTCGCTTTCTCTGCCTCTCTCGCTTTCTCTGTCTCTCTCGCTTTCTCTGCCTCTCACTTTCTCTCTCTCTCGCTTTCTGTGTCTCTCACTTTCCCTGTCTCTCTCGCTTTCTCTGCCTCTCACTTTCTCTGTCTCTCTCGCTTTCTCTGTCTCTCTCGCTTTCTCTGCCTCTCATTTTCTCTGTCTCTCTCGCTTTCTCTGTCTCTCTCGCTTTAACTCTCTCTATCGCTTTATCTGTCTCTCTCGCTTTCTCTCTCTTTATAGCTTTCTCTGTCTCTCTCGCTTTCTCTGTCTCTCTCGCTTTCTCTGTCTCTCTCGCTTTCTCGGTCTCTCTCGCTTTCTCTGCCTCTCTCGCTTTCTCTGTCTCTGTCGCTTTCTCTGTCTCTCTCGCTTTCTCTGCCTCTCTCGCTTTCTCTGCCTCTCTCGCTTTCTCTGTCTCTCTCGCTTTCTCTGTCTCTCTCACTTTCTCTCCCTTTCTCGCATTCTCTGTCTCTCTCGCTTTCTCTGTCTCTCTCGCTTTCTCTGTCTCTCTCACTTTCTCTCTCTCTCTCGCTTTCTCTGCCTCTCACTTTCTCTGCCTCTCTCGCTTTCTCTGTCTCTCTCGCTTTCTCTGCCTCTCACTTTCTATGCCTCTCGCATTCTCTGTCTCTTCCTTTCCCTCTCTCTCCCTTTCTCTCTCTCTCTTTCTCTATCTCTCGCTTTCCCTCTCTCTCCCTTTCTCTCTCTCTCTGTCTCTCTCTCTCTCTCGCTTTCTCTGTCTAACTCACTTTGTCTGTCTCGCTTTCTCTCTCTTGCTTTCTATATCTCTGTTACTTTCTCTCTCTATCAGTTCCTCTGCCTCTCTCGCTTTCTCTGCCTCTCTCACTTTCTCTGTCTGTTGCTTTTTCTGTCTCTCTCGCATTCTCTGCCTCTCGCTTTCTCTGCTTCTCTCGCTTTCTCTGCCTCTCGCTTTATCTGCCTCTCTCACTTTCTCTTTCTCTCTCTCTGTTTCTCTGCCTCTCTCGCTTTCTCTGCCTCTCGCTTTCTCTGCTTCTCTCTCTCTCTGTGTCTCTCTCACTTTCTCTGCCTCTCTCTTTCTCTGTGTCTCTCGCTTTCTCTATCTCTATCGCTTTCTCTGTCTCTCTCGCTTTCACTGTCTCTCTCGCTTTCTCTCGTTCTCTTGCTTTCTCTGTCTCTCTCGCTTTCTCTGTCTCTCTCGCTTCCTCTGCCTCTCTCAGTTTCTCTGTGTCTCTCGCTTTCCCTCTCTCTCCCTTTCTCTCTCTCTTTCTCTGTCTCTCTCGCTTTCTCTGCCTCTCACTTTCTCTGCCTCTCGCTTTCGCGCTCTCTCTCTCACTTTTCTCTCTCTCTCGCTTTCTCTGTCGCTCTCGCTTGTTCTGCCTCACTCGCTTTCTCTGTCTTTCTCGCTTTCTCTGTCTTGCTTTCTGTCTCTTTCTTTTTATATCTCTGTTACTTTCTCTCTCTCTCTCGCTTTCTCTGCCTCCCTCTTTCTCTGTCTCTCTCGCTTTCTCTGTCTCTCTCGCTGTCTCTGTCTCTCTCGCTGTCTCTGTCTCTCTCACTTTCTCTGTCTCTCTTTCACTTTCTCTCTCTCTCGCTTTCTCTGCCTTTCGCTTTCTCTGTCTCTCTCGCTTTCTCCATATCTCTCGCTGTCTCTGCCTCTCTCGCTTTCACTCTCATTCTCGCTTTCTCTGTCTCTCTCACTTTCTTTGTCTCTCTCGCTGTCTCTGTCTCTCTCACTTTCTCTGCCTCTCTCACTTTCTCTGCCTTTCGCTTTCTCTCTCTCTCTCTCTTTCTCTCTCTCTCGCTTTCTCTGTCTCTCTCGCTTTCTCTGCCTCTCTCGCTTTCTCTCTCTCACTTTCTCTGTCTCTCTCGCTTTCTCTGTCTCTCTCGCTTTCTCTGTCTCTCTTGCTTTCTCTGTCTCTCGCTTTCTCTGTCTCTCTCACTTTCTCTGCCTCTCTCACTTTCTCTGTCTCTCGCTTTCTCTGTCTCTCTCGCTTTCTCTGTCTCTCTCGCTTTCTCTGTCTCTCGCTTTCTCTGTCTCTCTCGCTTTCTCTGTCTCTCTCGCTTTCTCTGTCTCTCTCGCTTTCTCTGTCTCTCGCTTTCTCTGTCTCTCTCGCTTTCTCTCTCTCACTTTCTCTGCCTCTCTCGCTTTCTCTGTCTCTCTCGCTTTCTCTGTCTCATTCGCTTTCTCTGTCTCTCTCGCTTTCTCTGTCTCTCTCGCTTTCTCTGTCTCTCTCTCTTTCTCTTTCTCTCGCTTTCCCTCTCGCTCCCTTTCTCTCTATCTCTCTTTCTCTCTCTCTCTCTTTCTCTGTCTAACTCACTTTGTCTGTCTCGCTTTCTCTCTCTCGCTTTCTCTGTCTCTCGCTTTCTCTGTCTAACTCACTTTGTCTGTCTCCCTTTCTCTCTCATGCTTTTTATATCTCTGTCACTTTCTCTCTCTCTCATTTGCTCTGTCTCTCTCGCTTTCTCTGCCTCTCTTGCTTTCTCTCTCTCTCGCTTTCTCTGTCTCTCTCGCTTTCTCTCTCTCTATCGCTTTCTCTGTCTCTCTCGCTTTCTCTGTCTCTCTCGCTTTCTCTGTCTCTCTCGCTTTCTCGGTCTCTCTCGCTTTCTCTGTCTCTCTCGCTTTCTCGGTCTCTCTCGCTTTCTCTGCCTCTCTCGCTTTCTCTGTCTCTCTCGCTTTCTCTGCCTCTCTCGCTTTCTCTGCCTCTCTCGCTTTCTCTCTCTCTCTCGCTTTCTCTGTCTCTCTCACTTTCTCTCTCTCTCTCGCTTTCTCTGCCTCTCACTTTCTCTGTCTCTCTCGCTTTCTCTGTCCCTCTCGCTTTCTATGTCTCTCTCGCTTTCTCTCCCTCGCTTTCTCTGTCTCTCTCGCTTTGTCTCTCTCGCTGTCTCTGTCTCTCTCGCTTTCTCTGTCTCTCTCGCTTTCTCTGCCTCTCTCGCTTTCCCTGTCTCTCTCGCTTTCTCTCTCTCTCACTTTCTCTGTCGCTCTCGCTTTCTCTGCCTCTCGCTTTCTCTCTTGCTTGTTCTGCCTCTCTCGCTTTCTCTGCCTCTCGCTTTCTCTCGCTTTCTTTCTCTCTTTCTCGCTTTCTCTGTCTCTCTCGCTTTCTCTGTCTCTCTCGCTTTCTCTGTCTCTCTCGCTTTCTCTGTCTCTTTCGCTTTCTCTGTCTTTCTCGCTTTCTCTCATTCTCGCTTTCTCTCTCTCTCTCCCTTTCGCTCTCTCGTTTTCTCTGTCTCCCTCACTTTCTCTGTCTCTCTCTTGCTTTCTCTGTCTCTCTCGCTTTCTCTGTCTCTCTTCCTTTCTCTGTCTCTCTCGCTTTCTCTCTCTCTTTCTGGCTTTCTCTGTCTCTCTCGCTTTCTCTGTCTCTCTCGCTTTCTCTGTCTCTCTTTCTTTCTCTTTCTCTCGCTTTCCCTCTCGCTCCCTTTCTCTCTATCTCTCTTTCTCTCTCTCTCACTTTCTCTGTCTAACTCACTTTGTCTGTCTCGCTTTCTCTCTCTCGCTTTCTCTGTCTCTCGCTTTCTCTGTTTAACTCACTTTGTCTGTCTCCCTTTCTCTCTCATGCTTTTTATATCTCTGTCACTTTCTCTCTCTCTCATTTGCTCTGTCTCTCTCGCTTTCTCTGCCTCTCTTGCTTTCTCTCTCTCTCGCTTTCTCTGTCTCTCTCGCTTTCTCTCTCTCTATCGCTTTCTCTGTCTCTCTCGCTTTCTCTGTCTCTCTCGCTTTCTCTGTCTCTCTCGCTTTCTCGGTCTCTCTCGCTTTCTCTGTCTCTCTCGCTTTCTCGGTCTCTCTCGCTTTCTCTGCCTCCCTCGCTTTCTCTGTCTCTCTCGCTTTCTCTGCCTCTCTCGCTTTCTCTGCCTCTCTCGCTTTCTCTCTCTCTCTCGCTTTCTCTGTCTCTCTCACTTTCTCTCTCTCTCTCGCTTTCTCTGCCTCTCACTTTCTCTGTCTCTCTCGCTTTCTCTGTCCCTCTCGCTTTCTATGTCTCTCTCGCTTTCTCTCCCTCGCTTTCTCTGTCTCTCTCGCTTTGTCTCTCTCGCTGTCTCTGTCTCTCTCGCTTTCTCTGTCTCTCTCGCTTTCTCTGCCTCTCTCGCTTTCCCTGTCTCTCTCGCTTTCTCTCTCTCTCACTTTCTCTGTCGCTCTCGCTTTCTCTGCCTCTCGCTTTCTCTCTTGCTTGTTCTGCCTCTCTCGCTTTCTCTGCCTCTCGCTTTCTCTCGCTTTCTTTCTCTCTTTCTCGCTTTCTCTGTCTCTCTCGCTTTCTCTGTCTCTCTCGCTTTCTCTGTCTCTCTCGCTTTCTCTGTCTCTTTCGCTTTCTCTGTCTTTCTCGCTTTCTCTCATTCTCGCTTTCTCTCTCTCTCTCCCTTTCGCTCTCTCGTTTTCTCTGTCTCCCTCACTTTCTCTGTCTCTCTCTTGCTTTCTCTGTCTCTCTCGCTTTCTCTGTCTCTCTTCCTTTCTCTGTCTCTCTCGCTTTCTCTGTCTCCCTCACTTTCTCTGTCTCTCGCTTTCTCTGTCTCTCTCGCTTTCTCTATCTCTCTCGCTTTCTCTGTCTCTCTCGCTTTCTCTGTCACTCTCGCTTTATTTGTCTCTTGCTTTCTCTGTCTCTCTCGCTTTCTCGGTCTCTCTCGCTTTCTCTGCCTCTCTCGCTTTCTCTGTCTCTCTCGCTTTCTCTGTCTCTCTCGCTTTCTCTGCCTCTCTCGCTTTCTCTGTCTCTCTCGCTTTCTCTGCCTCTCTCGCTTTCTCTGCCTCTCTCGCTTTCTCTGTCTCTCTCGCTTTCTCTGTCTCTCTCACTTTCTCTCCCTTTCTCGCATTCTCTGTCTCTCTCGCTTTCTCTGTCTCTCTCGCTTTCTCTGTCTCTCTCACTTTCTCTCTCTCTCTCGCTTTCTCTGCCTCTCACTTTCTCTGCCTCTCTCGCTTTCTCTGTCTCTCTCGCTTTCTCTGCCTCTCACTTTCTATGCCTCTCGCATTCTCTGTCTCTTCCTTTCCCTCTCTCTCCCTTTCTCTCTCTCTCTTTCTCTATCTCTCGCTTTCCCTCTCTCTCCCTTTCTCTCTCTCTCTGTCTCTCTCTCTCTCTCGCTTTCTCTGTCTAACTCACTTTGTCTGTCTCGCTTTCTCTCTCTTGCTTTCTATATCTCTGTTACTTTCTCTCTCTATCAGTTCCTCTGTCTCTCTCGCTTTCTCTGCCTCTCTCGCTTTCTCTGTCTGTTGCTTTTTCTGTCTCTCTCGCATTCTCTGCCTCTCGCTTTCTCTGCTTCTCTCGCTTTCTCTGCCTCTCGCTTTATCTGCCTCTCTCACTTTCTCTTTCTCTCTCTCTGTTTCTCTGCCTCTCTCGCTTTCTCTGCCTCTCGCTTTCTCTGCTTCTCTCTCTCTCTGTGTCTCTCTCACTTTCTCTGCCTCTCTCTTTCTCTGTGTCTCTCGCTTTCTCTATCTCTCTCGCTTTCTCTGTCTCTCTCGCTTTCACTGTCTCTCTCGCTTTCTCTCGTTCTCTCGCTTTCTCTGTCTCTCTCGCTTTCTCTGTCTCTCTCGCTTCCTCTGCCTCTCTCAGTTTCTCTGTGTCTCTCGCTTTCCCTCTCTCTCCCTTTCTCTCTCTCTTTCTCTGTCTCTCTCGCTTTCTCTGCCTCTCACTTTCTCTGCCTCTCGCTTTCGCGCTCTCTCTCTCACTTTTCTCTCTCTCTCGCTTTCTCTGTCGCTCTCGCTTGTTCTGCCTCACTCGCTTTCTCTGTCTTTCTCGCTTTCTCTGTCTTGCTTTCTGTCTCTTTCTTTTTATATCTCTGTTACTTTCTCTCTCTCTCTCGCTTTCTCTGTCTCTCGCTTTCTCTGTCTCTCTCGCTTTCTCTCTCTCTCTCGCTTTCTCTGTCTCTCTCACTTTCTCTCTCTCTCTCGCTTTCTCTGCCTCTCACTTTCTCTGTCTCTCTCGCTTTCTCTGTCCCTCTCGCTTTCTATGTCTCTCTCGCTTTCTCTCCCTCGCTTTCTCTGTCTCTCTCGCTTTGTCTCTCTCGCTGTCTCTGTCTCTCTCGCTTTCTCTGTCTCTCTCGCTTTCTCTGCCTCTCTCGCTTTCCCTGTCTCTCTCGCTTTCTCTCTCTCTCACTTTCTCTGTCGCTCTCGCTTTCTCTGCCTCTCGCTTTCTCTCTTGCTTGTTCTGCCTCTCTCGCTTTCTCTGCCTCTCGCTTTCTCTCGCTTTCTTTCTCTCTTTCTCGCTTTCTCTGTCTCTCTCGCTTTCTCTGTCTCTCTCGCTTTCTCTGTCTCTCTCGCTTTCTCTGTCTCTTTCGCTTTCTCTGTCTTTCTCGCTTTCTCTCATTCTCGCTTTCTCTCTCTCTCTCCCTTTCGCTCTCTCGTTTTCTCTGTCTCCCTCACTTTCTCTGTCTCTCTCTTGCTTTCTCTGTCTCTCTCGCTTTCTCTGTCTCTCTTCCTTTCTCTGTCTCTCTCGCTTTCTCTGTCTCCCTCACTTTCTCTGTCTCTCGCTTTCTCTGTCTCTCTCGCTTTCTCTATCTCTCTCGCTTTCTCTGTCTCTCTCGCTTTCTCTGTCACTCTCGCTTTCTTTGTCTCTTGCTTTCTCTGTCTCTCTCGCTTTCTCGGTCTCTCTCGCTTTCTCTGCCTCTCTCGCTTTCTCTGTCTCTCTCGCTTTCTCTGTCTCTCTCGCTTTCTCTGCCTCTCTCGCTTTCTCTGTCTCTCTCGCTTTCTCTGCCTCTCTCGCTTTCTCTGCCTCTCTCGCTTTCTCTGTCTCTCTCGCTTTCTCTGTCTCTCTCACTTTCTCTCCCTTTCTCGCATTCTCTGTCTCTCTCGCTTTCTCTGTCTCTCTCGCTTTCTCTGTCTCTCTCACTTTCTCTCTCTCTCTCGCTTTCTCTTCCTCTCACTTTCTCTGCCTCTCTCGCTTTCTCTGTCTCTCTCGCTTTCTCTGCCTCTCACTTTCTATGCCTCTCGCATTCTCTGTCTCTTCCTTTCCCTCTCTCTCCCTTTCTCTCTCTCTCTTTCTCTATCTCTCGCTTTCCCTCTCTCTCCCTTTCTCTCTCTCTCTGTCTCTCTCTCTCTCTCGCTTTCTCTGTCTAACTCACTTTGTCTGTCTCGCTTTCTCTCTCTTGCTTTCTATATCTCTGTTACTTTCTCTCTCTATCAGTTCCTCTGTCTCTCTCGCTTTCTCTGCCTCTCTCGCTTTCTCTGTCTGTTGCTTTTTCTGTCTCTCTCGCATTCTCTGCCTCTCGCTTTCTCTGCTTCTCTCGCTTTCTCTGCCTCTCGCTTTATCTGCCTCTCTCACTTTCTCTTTCTCTCTCTCTGTTTCTCTGCCTCTCTCGCTTTCTCTGCCTCTCGCTTTCTCTGCTTCTCTCTCTCTCTGTGTCTCTCTCACTTTCTCTGCCTCTCTCTTTCTCTGTGTCTCTCGCTTTCTCTATCTCTCTCGCTTTCTCTGTCTCTCTCGCTTTCACTGTCTCTCTCGCTTTCTCTCGTTCTCTCGCTTTCTCTGTCTCTCTCGCTTTCTCTGTCTCTCTCGCTTCCTCTGCCTCTCTCAGTTTCTCTGTGTCTCTCGCTTTCCCTCTCTCTCCCTTTCTCTCTCTCTTTCTCTGTCTCTCTCGCTTTCTCTGCCTCTCACTTTCTCTGCCTCTCGCTTTCGCGCTCTCTCTCTCACTTTTCTCTCTCTCTCGCTTTCTCTGTCGCTCTCGCTTGTTCTGCCTCACTCGCTTTCTCTGTCTTTCTCGCTTTCTCTGTCTTGCTTTCTGTCTCTTTCTTTTTATATCTCTGTTACTTTCTCTCTCTCTCTCGCTTTCTCTGCCTCCCTCTTTCTCTGTCTCTCTCGCTTTCTCTGTCTCTCTCGCTGTCTCTGTCTCTCTCGCTGTCTCTGTCTCTCTCACTTTCTCTGTCTCTCTTTCACTTTCTCTCTCTCTCGCTTTCTCTGCCTTTCGCTTTCTCTGTCTCTCTCGCTTTCTCCGTCTCTCTCGCTGTCTCTGCCTCTCTCGCTTTCTCTCTCATTCTCGCTTTCTCTGTCTCTCTCACTTTCTTTGTCTCTCTCGCTGTCTCTGTCTCTCTCACTTTCTCTGCCTCTCTCACTTTCTCTGCCTTTCGCTTTCTCTCTCTTTCTCTCTCTCTCTCGCTTTCTCTGTCTCTCTCGCTTTCTCTGCCTCTCTCGCTTTCTCTCTCTCACTTTCTCTGTCTCTCTCGCTTTCTCTGTCTCTCTCGCTTTCTCTGTCTCTCGCTTTCTCTGTCTCTCTCACTTTCTCTGCCTCTCTCACTTTCTCTGTCTCTCGCTTTCTCTGTCTCTCTCGCTTTCTCTGTCTCTCTCGCTTTCTCTGTCTCTCGCTTTCTCTGTCTCTCTCGCTTTCTCTGTCTCTCTCGCTTTCTCTGTCTCTCGCTTTCTCTGTCTCTCGCTTTCTCTGTCTCTCTCGCTTTCTCTCTCTCACTTTCTCTGCCTCTCTCGCTTTCTCTGTCTCTCTCGCTTTCTCTGTCTCTCTCGCTTTCTCTGTCTCATTCGCTTTCTCTGTCTCTCTCGCTTTCTCTGTCTCTCTCGCTTTCTCTGTCTCTCTCTCTTTCTCTTTCTCTCGCTTTCCCTCTCGCTCCCTTTCTCTCTATCTCTCTTTCTCTCTCTCTCTCTTTCTCTGTCTAACTCACTTTGTCTGTCTCGCTTTCTCTCTCTCGCTTTCTCTGTCTCTCGCTTTCTCTGTCTAACTCACTTTGTCTGTCTCCCTTTCTCTCTCATGCTTTTTATATCTCTGTCACTTTCTCTCTCTCTCATTTGCTCTGTCTCTCTCGCTTTCTCTGCCTCTCTTGCTTTCTCTCTCTCTCGCTTTCTCTGTCTCTCTCGCTTTCTCTCTCTCTATCGCTTTCTCTGTCTCTCTCGCTTTCTCTGTCTCTCTCGCTTTCTCTGTCTCTCTCGCTTTCTCGGTCTCTCTCGCTTTCTCTGTCTCTCTCGCTTTCTCGGTCTCTCTCGCTTTCTCTGCCTCTCTCGCTTTCTCTGTCTCTCTCGCTTTCTCTGCCTCTCTCGCTTTCTCTGCCTCTCTCGCTTTCTCTCTCTCTCTCGCTTTCTCTGTCTCTCTCACTTTCTCTCTCTCTCTCGCTTTCTCTGCCTCTCACTTTCTCTGTCTCTCTCGCTTTCTCTGTCCCTCTCGCTTTCTATGTCTCTCTCGCTTTCTCTCCCTCGCTTTCTCTGTCTCTCTCGCTTTGTCTCTCTCGCTGTCTCTGTCTCTCTCGCTTTCTCTGTCTCTCTCGCTTTCTCTGCCTCTCTCGCTTTCCCTGTCTCTCTCGCTTTCTCTCTCTCTCACTTTCTCTGTCGCTCTCGCTTTCTCTGCCTCTCGCTTTCTCTCTTGCTTGTTCTGCCTCTCTCGCTTTCTCTGCCTCTCGCTTTCTCTCGCTTTCTTTCTCTCTTTCTCGCTTTCTCTGTCTCTCTCGCTTTCTCTGTCTTTCTCCCTTTCTCTGTCTCTCTCGCTTTCTCTGTCTCTCTCGCTTTCTCTGTCTCTTTCGCTTTCTCTGTCTTTCTCGCTTTCTCTCATTCTCGCTTTCTCTCTCTCTCTCCCTTTCGCTCTCTCGTTTTCTCTGTCTCCCTCACTTTCTCTGTCTCTCTCTTGCTTTCTCTGTCTCTCTCGCTTTCTCTGTCTCTCTTCCTTTCTCTGTCTCTCTCGCTTTCTCTCTCTCTTTCTGGCTTTCTCTGTCTCTCTCGCTTTCTCTGTCTCTCTCGCTTTCTCTGTCTTTCTCACTTTCTTTGTCTCTCTCGCTTTCTCTATCTCCCTCACTTTCTCTGTCTCTCGCTTTCTCTGTCTCTCTCGCTTACTCTGTCTCTCTCTCTTTCTCTGTCTCCCTCACATTCTCTGTCTCTCGCTTTCTCTGTCTCTCTCGCTTTCTCTGTCTCCCTCACTTTCTCTGTCTCTCGCTTTCTCTGTCTCTCTCGCTTTCTCTATCTCTCTCGCTTTCTCTGTCTCTCTCGCTTTCTCTGTCTCCCTCACTTTCTCTGTCTCTCGCTTTCTCTGTCACTCTCGCTTTCTTTGTCTCTTGCTTTCTCTGCCTCTCTCGCTTTCTCTGTCTCTCTCACTTTCTCTGTCTCTCCCCCTTTCTCTCTCTCTCTCTCGCGTTCTCTGTCTCTCTCGCTTTCTCTGTCTCTCTCGCTTTCTCTGTCTCCCTCACATTCTCTGTCTCTCGCTTTCTCTGTCTCTCTCGCTTTCTCTGTCTCCCTCACTTTCTCTGTCTCTCGCTTTCTCTGTCTCTCTCGCTTTCTCTATCTCTCTCGCTTTCTCTGTCTCTCTCGCTTTCTCTGTCACTCTCGCTTTCTTTGTCTCTTGCTTTCTCTGTCTCTCTCGCTTTCTCTGTCTCTCTCACTTTCTCTGTCTCTCTCCCTTTCTCTCTCTCTCTCTCGCGTTCTCTGTCTCTCTCGCTTTCTCTGTCTCTCTCACTTTCTCTGTCTCTCTCGCTTTCTCTGTCTCTCTCGCTTTCTCTGTCTCTCTCACTTTCTCTGTCTCTCTCCCTTTCTCTCTCTCTCTCGCTTTCTCTATCTCTCGCTTTCTCTACTATAGCTTTCTCTCTCTCCCTCGCTTTCTCTCTCTCTCGATTTCTCTCTCTCGCTATCTCTCTCTTCAATTACTCTGGTTCTCTCACTTTCTATGTCTCTCTCGCTTTCTCTGTCTCTCTCGCTTTCTCTGTCTCTCTCGCTTTCTCTATCTCTCTCGCTTTCTCTGTCTCTCTCGCTTTCTCTGTCTCTCTCGCTTTCTCTGCCTCTCTCGCTTTCTCTGCTTCTCTCGCTTTCTCTGCCTCTCTCGCTTTCTCTGCCTCTCTCGCTTTCTCTGTCTCTCTCGCTTTCTCTGCCTCTCACTTTCTCTCTCTCTCGCTTTCTGTGTCTCTCACTTTCCCTGTCTCTCTCGCTTTCTCTGCCTCTCACTTTCTCTGTCTCTCTCGCTTTCTCTGTCTCTCTCGCTTTCTCTGCCTCTCATTTTCTCTGTCTCTCTCGCTTTCTCTGTCTCTCTCGCTTTAACTCTCTCTATCGCTTTCTCTGTCTCTCTCGCTTTCTCTCTCTTTATAGCTTTCTCTGTCTCTCTCGCTTTCTCGGTCTCTCTCGCTTTCTCTGTCTCTCTCGCTTTCTCGGTCTCTCTCGCTTTCTCTGCCTCTCTCGCTTTCTCTGTCTCTCTCGCTTTCTCTGTCTCTCTCGCTTTCTCTGCCTCTCTCGCTTTCTCTGTCTCTCTCGCTTTCTCTGCCTCTCTCGCTTTCTCTGCCTCTCTCGCTTTCTCTGTCTCTCTCGCTTTCTCTGTCTCTCTCACTTTCTCTCCCTTTCTCGCATTCTCTGTCTCTCTCGCTTTCTCTGTCTCTCTCGCTTTCTCTGTCTCTCTCACTTTCTCTCTCTCTCTCGCTTTCTCTGCCTCTCACTTTCTCTGCCTCTCTCGCTTTCTCTGTCTCTCTCGCTTTCTCTGCCTCTCACTTTCTATGCCTCTCGCATTCTCTGTCTCTTCCTTTCCCTCTCTCTCCCTTTCTCTCTCTCTCTTTCTCTATCTCTCGCTTTCCCTCTCTCTCCCTTTCTCTCTCTCTCTGTCTCTCTCTCTCTCTCGCTTTCTCTGTCTAACTCACTTTGTCTGTCTCGCTTTCTCTCTCTTGCTTTCTATATCTCTGTTACTTTCTCTCTCTATCAGTTCCTCTGCCTCTCTCGCTTTCTCTGCCTCTCTCACTTTCTCTGTCTGTTGCTTTTTCTGTCTCTCTCGCATTCTCTGCCTCTCGCTTTCTCTGCTTCTCTCGCTTTCTCTGCCTCTCGCTTTATCTGCCTCTCTCACTTTCTCTTTCTCTCTCTCTGTTTCTCTGCCTCTCTCGCTTTCTCTGCCTCTCGCTTTCTCTGCTTCTCTCTCTCTCTGTGTCTCTCTCACTTTCTCTGCCTCTCTCTTTCACTGTGTATCTCGCTTTCTCTATCTCTATCGCTTTCTCTGTCTCTCTCGCTTTCACTGTCTCTCTCGCTTTCTCTCGTTCTCTCGCTTTCTCTGTCTCTCTCGCTTTCTCTGTCTCTCTCGCTTCCTCTGCCTCTCTCAGTTTCTCTGTGTCTCTCGATTTCCCTCTCTCTCCCTTTCTCTCTCTCTTTCTCTGTCTCTCTCGCTTTCTCTGCCTCTCACTTTCTCTGCCTCTCGCTTTCGCGCTCTCTCTCTCACTTTTCTCTCTCTCTCGCTTTCTCTGTCGCTCTCGCTTGTTCTGCCTCACTCGCTTTCTCTGTCTTTCTCGCTTTCTCTGTCTTGCTTTCTGTCTCTCTTTTTATATCTCTGTTACTTTCTCTCTCTCTCTCGCTTTCTCTGCCTCCCTCTTTCTCTGTCTCTCTCGCTTTCTCTGTCTCTCTCGCTGTCTCTGTCTCTCTCGCTGTCTCTGTCTCTCTCACTTTCTCTGTCTCTCTTTCACTTTCTCTCTCTCTCGCTTTCTCTGCCTTTCGCTTTCTCTGTCTCTCTCGCTTTCTCCGTATCTCTCGCTGTCTCTGCCTCTCTCGCTTTCACTCTCATTCTCGCTTTCTCTGTCTCTCTCACTTTCTTTGTCTCTCTCGCTGTCTCTGTCTCTCTCACTTTCTCTGCCTCTCTCACTTTCTCTGCCTTTCGCTTTCTCTCTCTCTCTCTCTTTCTCTCTCTCTCTCGCTTTCTCTGTCTCTCTCGCTTTCTCTGCCTCTCTCTCTTTCTCTCTCTCACTTTCTCTGTCTCTCTCGCTTTCTCTGTCTCTCTCGCTTTCTCTGTCTCTCTTGCTTTCTCTGTCTCTCGCTTTCTCTGTCTCTCTCACTTTCTCTGCCTCTCTCACTTTCTCTGTCTCTCGCTTTCTCTGTCTCTCTCGCTTTCTCTGTCTCTCTCGCTTTCTCTGTCTCTCGCTTTCTCTGTCTCTCTCGCTTTCTCTGTCTCTCTCGCTTTCTCTGTCTCTCTCGCTTTCTCTGTCTCTCGCTTTCTCTGTCTCTCTCGCTTTCTCTCTCTCACTTTCTCTGCCTCTCTCGCTTTCTCTGTCTCATTCGCTTTCTCTGTCTCTCTCGCTTTCTCTGTCTCTCTCGCTTTCTCTGTCTCTCTCTCTTTCTCTTTCTCTCGCTTTCCCTCTCGCTCCCTTTCTCTCTATCTCTCTTTCTCTCTCCCTCTCTTTCTCTGTCTAACTCACTTTGTCTGTCTCGCTTTCTCTCTCTCGCTTTCTCTGTCTCTCGCTTTCTCTGTCTAACTCACTTTGTCTGTCTCCCTTTCTCTCTCATGCTTTTTATATCTCTGTCACTTTCTCTCTCTCTCATTTGCTCTGTCTCTCTCGCTTTCTCTGCCTCTCTTGCTTTCTCTCTCTCTCGCTTTCTCTGTCTCTCTCGCTTTCTCTCTCTCTATCGCTTTCTCTGTCTCTCTCGCTTTCTCTGTGTCTCTCGCTTTCTCTGTCTCTCTCGCTTTCTCGGTCTCTCTCGCTTTCTCTGTCTCTCTCGCTTTCTCGGTCTCTCTCGCTTTCTCTGCCTCTCTCGCTTTCTCTGTCTCTCTCGCTTTCTCTGCCTCTCTCGCTTTCTCTGCCTCTCTCGCTTTCTCTCTCTCTCTCGCTTTCTCTGTCCCTCTCGCTTTCTATGTCTCTCTCGCTTTCTCTCTCTCGCTTTCTCTGTCTCTCTCGCTTTGTCTCTCTCGCTGTCTCTGTCTCTCTCGCTTTCTCTGTCTCTCTCGCTTTCTCTGCCTCTCTCGCTTTCCCTGTCTCTCTCGCTTTCTCTCTCTCTCACTTTCTCTGTCGCTCTCGCTTTCTCTGCCTCTCGCTTTCTCTCTTGCTTGTTCTGCCTCTCTCGCTTTCTCTGCCTCTCGCTTTCTCTCGCTTTCTTTCTCTCTTTCTCGCTTTCTCTGTCTCTCTCGCTTTCTCTGTCTTTCTCCCTTTCTCTGTCTCTCTCGCTTTCTCTGTCTCTCTCGCTTTCTCTGTCTCTTTCGCTTTCTCTGTCTTTCTCGCTTTCTCTCATTCTCGCTTTCTCTCTCGCTCTCCCTTTCGCTCTCTCGCTTTCTCTGTCTCCCTCACTTTCTCTGTCTCTCTCTTGCTTTCTCTGTCTCTCTCGCTTTCTCTGTCTCTCTTCCTTTCTCTGTCTCTCTCGCTTTCTCTCTCTCTTTCTGGCTTTCTCTGTCTCTCTCGCTTTCTCTGTCTCTCTCGCTTTCTCTGTCTCTCTCACTTTCTTTGTCTCTCTCGCTTTCTCTATCTCCCTCACTTTCTCTGTCTTTCGCTTTCTCTGTCTCTCTCGCTTACTCTGTCTCTCTCTCTTTCTCTGTCTCCCTCACATTCTCTGTCTCTCGCTTTCTCTGTCTCTCTCGCTTTCTCTGTCTCCCTCACTTTCTCTGTCTCTCGCTTTCTCTGTCTCTCTCGCTTTCTCTATCTCTCTCGCTTTCTCTGTCTCTCTCGCTTTCTCTGTCTCCCTCACTTTCTCTGTCTCTCGCTTTCTCTGTCACTCTCGCTTTCTTTGTCTCTTGCTTTCTCTGTCTCTCTCGCTTTCTCTGTCTCTCTCACTTTCTCTGTCTCTCTCCCTTTCTCTCTCTCTCGCGTTCTCTGTCTCTCTCGCTTTCTCTGTCTCTCTCGCTTTCTCTGTCTCTCTCGCTTTAACTCTCTCTATCGCTTTCTCTGTCTCTCTCGCTTTCTCTCTCTTTATAGCTTTCTCTGTCTCTCTCGCTTTCTCGGTCTCTCTCGCTTTCTCTGTCTCTCTCGCTTTCTCGGTCTCTCTCGCTTTCTCTGCCTCTCTCGCTTTCTCTGTCTCTCTCGCTTTCTCTGTCTCTCTCGCTTTCTCTGCCTCTCTCGCTTTCTCTGTCTCTCTCGCTTTCTCTGCCTCTCTCGCTTTCTCTGCCTCTCTCGCTTTCTCTGTCTCTCTCGCTTTCTCTGTCTCTCTCACTTTCTCTCCCTTTCTCGCATTCTCTGTCTCTCTCGCTTTCTCTGTCTCTCTCGCTTTCTCTGTCTCTCTCACTTTCTCTCTCTCTCTCGCTTTCTCTGCCTCTCACTTTCTCTGCCTCTCTCGCTTTCTCTGTCTCTCTCGCTTTCTCTGCCTCTCACTTTCTATGCCTCTCGCATTCTCTGTCTCTTCCTTTCCCTCTCTCTCCCTTTCTCTCTCTCTCTTTCTCTATCTCTCGCTTTCCCTCTCTCTCCCTTTCTCTCTCTCTCTGTCTCTCTCTCTCTCTCGCTTTCTCTGTCTAACTCACTTTGTCTGTCTCGCTTTCTCTCTCTTGCTTTCTATATCTCTGTTACTTTCTCTCTCTATCAGTTCCTCTGCCTCTCTCGCTTTCTCTGCCTCTCTCACTTTCTCTGTCTGTTGCTTTTTCTGTCTCTCTCGCATTCTCTGCCTCTCGCTTTCTCTGCTTCTCTCGCTTTCTCTGCCTCTCGCTTTATCTGCCTCTCTCACTTTCTCTTTCTCTCTCTCTGTTTCTCTGCCTCTCTCGCTTTCTCTGCCTCTCGCTTTCTCTGCTTCTCTCTCTCTCTGTGTCTCTCTCACTTTCTCTGCCTCTCTCTTTCTCTGTGTCTCTCGCTTTCTCTATCTCTCTCGCTTTCTCTGTCTCTCTCGCTTTCACTGTCTCTCTCGCTTTCTCTCGTTCTCTCGCTTTCTCTGTCTCTCTCGCTTTCTCTGTCTCTCTCGCTTCCTCTGCCTCTCTCAGTTTCTCTGTGTCTCTCGCTTTCCCTCTCTCTCCCTTTCTCTCTCTCTTTCTCTGTCTCTCTCGCTTTCTCTGCCTCTCACTTTCTCTGCCTCTCGCTTTCGCGCTCTCTCTCTCACTTTTCTCTCTCTCTCGCTTTCTCTGTCGCTCTCGCTTGTTCTGCCTCACTCGCTTTCTCTGTCTTTCTCGCTTTCTCTGTCTTGCTTTCTGTCTCTTTCTTTTTATATCTCTGTTACTTTCTCTCTCTCTCTCGCTTTCTCTGCCTCCCTCTTTCTCTGTCTCTCTCGCTTTCTCTGTCTCTCTCGCTGTCTCTGTCTCTCTCGCTGTCTCTGTCTCTCTCACTTTCTCTGTCTCTCTTTCACTTTCTCTCTCTCTCGCTTTCTCTGCCTTTCGCTTTCTCTGTCTCTCTCGCTTTCTCCGTATCTCTCGCTGTCTCTGCCTCTCTCGCTTTCACTCTCATTCTCGCTTTCTCTGTCTCTCTCACTTTCTTTGTCTCTCTCGCTGTCTCTGTCTCTCTCACTTTCTCTGCCTCTCTCACTTTCTCTGCCTTTCGCTTTCTCTCTCTCTCTCTCTTTCTCTCTCTCTCTCGCTTTCTCTGTCTCTCTCGCTTTCTCTGCCTCTCTCGCTTTCTCTCTCTCACTTTCTCTGTCTCTCTCGCTTTCTCTGTCTCTCTCGCTTTCTCTGTCTCTCTTGCTTTCTCTGTCTCTCGCTTTCTCTGTCTCTCTCACTTTCTCTGCCTCTCTCACTTTCTCTGTCTCTCGCTTTCTCTGTCTCTCTCGCTTTCTCTGTCTCTCTCGCTTTCTCTGTCTCTCGCTTTCTCTGTCTCTCTCGCTTTCTCTGTCTCTCTCGCTTTCTCTGTCTCTCTCGCTTTCTCTGTCTCTCGCTTTCTCTGTCTCTCTCGCTTTCTCTCTCTCACTTTCTCTGCCTCTCTCGCTTTCTCTGTCTCTCTCGCTTTCTCTGTCTCTCTCGCTTTCTCTGTCTCATTCGCTTTCTCTGTCTCTCTCGCTTTCTCTGTCTCTCTCGCTTTCTCTGTCTCTCTCTCTTTCTCTTTCTCTCGCTTTCCCTCTCGCTCCCTTTCTCTCTATCTCTCTTTCTCTCTCTCTCTCTTTCTCTGTCTAACTCACTTTGTCTGTCTCGCTTTCTCTCTCTCGCTTTCTCTGTCTCTCGCTTTCTCTGTCTAACTCACTTTGTCTGTCTCCCTTTCTCTCTCATGCTTTTTATATCTCTGTCACTTTCTCTCTCTCTCATTTGCTCTGTCTCTCTCGCTTTCTCTGCCTCTCTTGCTTTCTCTCTCTCTCGCTTTCTCTGTCTCTCTCGCTTTCTCTCTCTCTATCGCTTTCTCTGTCTCTCTCGCTTTCTCTGTCTCTCTCGCTTTCTCTGTCTCTCTCGCTTTCTCGGTCTCTCTCGCTTTCTCTGTCTTTCTCGCTTTCTCGGTCTCTCTCGCTTTCTCTGCCTCTCTCGCTTTCTCTGTCTCTCTCGCTTTCTCTGCCTCTCTCGCTTTCTCTGCCTCTCTCGCTTTCTCTCTCTCTCTCGCTTTCTCTGTCCCTCTCGCTTTCTCTCTCTCGCTTTCTCTGTCTCTCTCGCTTTCTCTGTCTCTCTCGCTTTGTCTCTCTCGCTGTCTCTGTCTCTCTCGCTTTCTCTGTCTCTCTCGCTTTCTCTGCCTCTCTCGCTTTCCCTGTCTCTCTCGCTTTCTCTCTCTCTCACTTTCTCTGTCGCTCTCGCTTTCTCTGCCTCTCGCTTTCTCTCTTGCTTGTTCTGCCTCTCTCGCTTTCTCTGCCTCTCGCTTTCTCTCGCTTTCTTTCTCTCTTTCTCGCTTTCTCTGTCTCTCTCGCTTTCTCTGTCTTTCTCCCTTTCTCTGTCTCTCTCGCTTTCTCTGTCTCTCTCGCTTTCTCTGTCTCTTTCGCTTTCTCTGTCTTTCTCGCTTTCTCTCATTCTCGCTTTCTCTCTCTCTCTCCCTTTCGCTCTCTCGCTTTCTCTGTCTCCCTCACTTTCTCTGTCTCTCTCTTGCTTTCTCTGTCTCTCTCGCTTTCTCTGTCTCTCTTCCTTTCTCTGTCTCTCTCGCTTTCTCTCTCTCTTTCTGGCTTTCTCTGTCTCTCTCGCTTTCTCTGTCTCTCTCGCTTTCTCTGTCTGTTGCTTTTTCTGTCTCTCTCGCATTCTCTGCCTCTCGCTTTCTCTGCTTCTCTCGCTTTCTCTGCCTCTCGCTTTATCTGCCTCTCTCACTTTCTCTTTCTCTCTCTCTGTTTCTCTGCCTCTCTCGCTTTCTCTGCCTCTCGCTTTCTCTGCTTCTCTCTCTCTCTGTGTCTCTCTCACTTTCTCTGCCTCTCTCTTTCTCTGTGTCTCTCGCTTTCTCTATCTCTCTCGCTTTCTCTGTCTCTCTCGCTTTCACTGTCTCTCTCGCTTTCTCTCGTTCTCTCGCTTTCTCTGTCTCTCTCGCTTTCTCTGTCTCTCTCGCTTCCTCTGCCTCTCTCAGTTTCTCTGTGTCTCTCGCTTTCCCTCTCTCTCCCTTTCTCTCTCTCTTTCTCTGTCTCTCTCGCTTTCTCTGCCTCTCACTTTCTCTGCCTCTCGCTTTCGCGCTCTCTCTCTCACTTTTCTCTCTCTCTCGCTTTCTCTGTCGCTCTCGCTTGTTCTGCCTCACTCGCTTTCTCTGTCTTTCTCGCTTTCTCTGTCTTGCTTTCTGTCTCTTTCTTTTTATATCTCTGTTACTTTCTCTCTCTCTCTCGCTTTCTCTGCCTCCCTCTTTCTCTGTCTCTCTCGCTTTCTCTGTCTCTCTCGCTGTCTCTGTCTCTCTCGCTGTCTCTGTCTCTCTCACTTTCTCTGTCTCTCTTTCACTTTCTCTCTCTCTCGCTTTCTCTGCCTTTCGCTTTCTCTGTCTCTCTCGCTTTCTCCGTATCTCTCGCTGTCTCTGCCTCTCTCGCTTTCACTCTCATTCTCGCTTTCTCTGTCTCTCTCACTTTCTTTGTCTCTCTCGCTGTCTCTGTCTCTCTCACTTTCTCTGCCTCTCTCACTTTCTCTGCCTTTCGCTTTCTCTCTCTCTCTCTCTTTCTCTCTCTCTCTCGCTTTCTCTGTCTCTCTCGCTTTCTCTGCCTCTCTCGCTTTCTCTCTCTCACTTTCTCTGTCTCTCTCGCTTTCTCTGTCTCTCTCGCTTTCTCTGTCTCTCTTGCTTTCTCTGTCTCTCGCTTTCTCTGTCTCTCTCACTTTCTCTGCCTCTCTCGCTTTCTCTGTCTCTCGCTTTCTCTGTCTCTCTCGCTTTCTCTGTCTCTCTCGCTTTCTCTGTCTCTCGCTTTCTCTGTCTCTCTCGCTTTCTCTGTCTCTCTCGCTTTCTCTGTCTCTCTCGCTTTCTCTGTCTCTCGCTTTCTCTGTCTCTCTCGCTTTCTCTCTCTCGCTTTCTCTGTCTCTCTCGCTTTCTCTGTCTCTCTCGCTTTCTCTGTCTCATTCGCTTTCTCTGTCTCTCTCGCTTTCTCTGTCTCTCTCGCTTTCTCTGTCTCTCTCTCTTTCTCTTTCTCTCGCTTTCCCTCTCGCTCCCTTTCTCTCTATCTCTCTTTCTCTCTCTCTCTCTTTCTCTGTCTAACTCACTTTGTCTGTCTCGCTTTCTCTCTCTCGCTTTCTCTGTCTCTCGCTTTCTCTGTCTAACTCACTTTGTCTGTCTCCCTTTCTCTCTCATGCTTTTTATATCTCTGTCACTTTCTCTCTCTCTCATTTGCTCTGTCTCTCTCGCTTTCTCTGCCTCTCTTGCTTTCTCTCTCTCTCGCTTTCTCTGTCTCTCTCGCTTTCTCTCTCTCTATCGCTTTCTCTGTCTCTCTCGCTTTCTCTGTCTCTCTCGCTTTCTCTGTCTCTCTCGCTTTCTCGGTCTCTCTCGCTTTCTCTGTCTCTCTCGCTTTCTCGGTCTCTCTCGCTTTCTCTGCCTCTCTCGCTTTCTCTGTCTCTCTCGCTTTCTCTGCCTCTCTCGCTTTCTCTGCCTCTCTCGCTTTCTCTCTCTCTCTCGCTTTCTCTGTCCCTCTCGCTTTCTATGTCTCTCTCGCTTTCTCTCTCTCGCTTTCTCTGTCTCTCTCGCTTTGTCTCTCTCGCTGTCTCTGTCTCTCTCGCTTTCTCTGTCTCTCTCGCTTTCTCTGCCTCTCTCGCTTTCCCTGTCTCTCTCGCTTTCTCTCTCTCTCACTTTCTCTGTCGCTCTCGCTTTCTCTGCCTCTCGCTTTCTCTCTTGCTTGTTCTGCCTCTCTCGCTTTCTCTGCCTCTCGCTTTCTCTCGCTTTCTTTCTCTCTTTCTCGCTTTCTCTGTCTCTCTCGCTTTCTCTGTCTTTCTCCCTTTCTCTGTCTCTCTCGCTTTCTCTGTCTCTCTCGCTTTCTCTGTCTCTTTCGCTTTCTCTGTCTTTCTCGCTTTCTCTCATTCTCGCTTTCTCTCTCTCTCTCCCTTTCGCTCTCTCGCTTTCTCTGTCTCCCTCACTTTCTCTGTCTCTCTCTTGCTTTCTCTGTCTCTCTCGCTTTCTCTGTCTCTCTTCCTTTCTCTGTCTCTCTCGCTTTCTCTCTCTCTTTCTGGCTTTCTCTGTCTCTCTCGCTTTCTCTGTCTCTCTCGCTTTCTCTGTCTCTCTCACTTTCTTTGTCTCTCTCGCTTTCTCTATCTCCCTCACTTTCTCTGTCTTTCGCTTTCTCTGTCTCTCTCGCTTACTCTGTCTCTCTCTCTTTCTCTGTCTCCCTCACATTCTCTGTCTCTCGCTTTCTCTGTCTCTCTCGCTTTCTCTGTCTCCCTCACTTTCTCTGTCTCTCGCTTTCTCTGTCTCTCTCGCTTTCTCTATCTCTCTCGCTTTCTCTGTCTCTCTCGCTTTCTCTGTCTCCCTCACTTTCTCTGTCTCTCGCTTTCTCTGTCACTCTCGCTTTCTTTGTCTCTTGCTTTCTCTGTCTCTCTCGCTTTCTCTGTCTCTCTCACTTTCTCTGTCTCTCTCCCTTTCTCTCTCTCTCTCTCGCGTTCTCTGTCTCTCTCGCTTTCTCTGTCTCTCTCGCTTTCTCTGTCTCCCTCACATTCTCTGTCTCTCGCTTTCTCTGTCTCTCTCGCTTTCTCTGTCTCCCTCACTTTCTCTGTCTCTCGCTTTCTCTGTCTCTCTCGCTTTCTCTATCTCTCTCGCTTTCTCTGTCTCTCTCGCTTTCTCTGTCACTCTCGCTTTCTTTGTCTCTTGCTTTCTCTGTCTCTCTCGCTTTCTCTGCCTCTCTCGCTTTCTCTGCCTCTCTCACTTTCTCTCTCTCGCTTTCTCTGCCTCTCTCGCATTCTCTGTCTCTCTCGCTTTCTCTGTCTCTCACTTTCTCTGTCTCTCGCTTTCTCTCTCTCTCGCTGTCTCTTTCTCGCTTTCTCTCTCTATTTCTCTTGCTCTTGCTATCTCTCTCTTCAATTTCTCTGTGTCTCTCGCTTTCTCTGCCTCTCTCGCTTTCTCTGCTTCTCTCGCTTTCTGTCTCTCTCGCTGTCTCTCTCTCTCGCTTTCTCTCTCTCTCGCATTCTCTGTCTCTCTTTCGCTTTCTCTGTCTTTTATTTTCTTTGTCTCTCGCTTCCTCTGTCTCTCGCTTTTTCTCTTTCTAGCTTTCTCTCTCTCTCTCTTTCTCTCTCTCTCGCCTTCTCTGACTCTCTCGCTTTCTCTGCCTCTCTCGCTTTCTCTCTCTCTCGCTTTCTCTGTCTCTCGCTTTCTCTGCCTCTCGCTTTCTCTCTCTCGCTTTCTCTCTCTCGCTTTCTCTGTCTCTCTCGCTTTCTCTCTCTCTCGCTTTCTCTGCCTCTCGCTTTCTCTCTCTCTCTCGCTGTCTCTTTCTCGCTTTCTCTGTCTCTCTCACTTTCTCTGTCTCTCGCTTTCTCTGTCTCTCTCGCTTTCTCTCTCTCTCGCTTTCTCTCTCTCTCGCTGTCTCTTTCTCGCTTTCTCTGCCTCTCTCGGTTCCTCTGTCTCTCTTTCGCTTTCTCTCTCTCTCGCTTTCTCTGTCTCTCGCTTTCTCTGTCTCTCTCGCTTTCTCTGTCTCTCTCGCTTTCTCTGTCTCTCTCGCTTTCTCCGTCTCTCTCGCTTTCTCTGCCTCTCTCGGTTTCTCTGTCTCTCTTTCGCTTTCTCTCTTTCGCTTTCTCTCTCTCTCGCTTTCTCTGCCTCTCGCATTCTCTCTCTCTCGCTTTCTCTGCCTCTCGCTTTCTCTGTCTCTCGCTTTCTCTCTCTCTTTCTCTCTTTCTCTGTCTCTCGCTTTCTCTGTCTCTCGCTTTCTCTCTCTCTCACTATCTCTCTGTCTCTCCCACTTTCTTTGTTTCTCTCTCTCTCTCGCTTTCTCTGCCTCTCTCGCTTTATCTATCTCTCTCTTTCTCTCTTTTTCGCTTTCTCTGTCTCTCGCTTTTTCTGTCTCTCTCGCTTTCCCTCTCTCTCCGTTTCTCTCTCTTTCTCTGCCTCTCTCGCTTTCTCTCTCTCTCTCGCTTTCTCTGTCTCTCACAATTTCTCTCTCTCTCGCTTTCTCTCTCTCTCTTTCTCACTTTCTCTGTCTCTCGCTTTCTCTGTCTCTCACTTTCTCTGCCTCTCTCGCTTTCTCTCTCTCTCTCGCTTTCTCTGTCTCTCACAATTTCTCTCTCTCTCGCTTTTTCTCTCTCTCTTTCTCACTTTCTGTCTCTCTCGCTTTCTTTGTCTCTCTCGCTTTCTCTGTCTCTCTCGCTTTCTTTGTCTCCATCGCTTTCTCTGTCTCTCTCGCTTTCTTTGTCTCTCTCGCTTTCTCTGTCTCTCTCGCTTTCTCTGCCTCTCTCGCTTTCTTTGTCTCTCTCGCTTTCTCTGTCTCTCTCGCTTTCTCTGCCTCTCTCACTTTCTCTCTCACTCTTTCTCTCTCTCTTTCTCTGTCTCTGTCACTTTCTCTGTCTCTCTCGCTTTCTCTGTTTCTCTCGATTTCTCTGTCTCTCTCGCTTTCTCTGTCTCTCTCGCTTTCTCTGCCTTTCTCACTTTCTCTCATTCTCGCTTTCTCTGTCTCTCTTTTTCGCTTTCTCTGTCTCTCTCTTTTTCTCTGTATCTCTTGCTTCCTCTGTTTCTCTCGGTTTCTCTGCCTCTCCTCTTTGTCTCTCTCTGACTGGCTCTATCTGTCTTTATCGTTCTCTCTCTCTCTTCATCTCTCTCTCTCTCTGCCTCCCTCTGTCTCTCTCACTCTCTTTCTCTCTCTTTCTCTCTCCCTTTATATCTCTCTCTGTCTCTGTCTCTCTCATTCTTTGTCTCTCTCTTTCACTGTCTCTTTCTCTTTCTTTGCCTCGCACTCTTTGTCTCATTCTCTGTCTCACTCTCACTCTCTCTTTCTCTCTTGTCTCTCTGACTCTCTTTCTCTGTCTCATTCTCTGTCTCTCTCTCTCTGCCTCTATGTCTCAGTCTCTTTCTCTCTCTTTCACTGCCTCTCTCTTTTTCTCTGCCTAACTCTCTTTCTGTCTCTCTCTTCCTCTGTCTCGCTCTCCCTCTCTGTCTCCTTCTCTCGCTCTGTCTCTCTCTCTTTACCTGTCTCCCTCTGTCTCGCTCCCTCTTTCTCTCTGTCTTTCACTCTCTCTTTCTTTCTCTCTCTGTCTGTCTCCCTCCCTCTTTCTCTCTGTCTTTGTCTCTCTCTCTCTGTGTCTCTCTGTCTCTCTCTCTGTCTGTCTCTCTCTGTGAGTCTCTGTATGTCTCTGTCTCTATCTCTGTCCCAATCTATCTCTCTCATTGTCTCTTTCTCAGTCCCTCTCTGTCTCTCTCTGTGAATATCTCTCTGTTTGTCTCTCTCTGACTGTCTATCTCTCCTGTCTGTGTCCTGTCTCTCTCTCCTCTCTCTCTCTCTCTCTTGTCTCTCTGTCTTTCGCTCTCTCTTAGTCTCTCTCTGTCTCTTGCTCTCCGTCTGTCTCTCTCTCTCCGTCTGTCTCTGTCTCTCCGTCTCTCTGTCTCTACTCCCTTCTGTCTCTCCTTCCCTCTGTCTCTCCTTCCCTCTCTCTCCTTCTCTCTGTCTCTCCCTCCCTCTCTCTGTCTCTATCTCTGTGTGTCTCTCTCTCTGTCTCTCTTTGTCTCTCTCCCTGACTTTCTCTCTCTCCCTCTCTCTTTCTCTGTCTCTCGCTTTCCCTGTCTCCCTCGCTTTCTCTGTCTCTCGCTTGCTCTGTCTCTGTGTCTCTCTCCCTCTTTGCCTCTCTCTCTCTGTCTCATTCTCTGTCTCTCACTTTCTCTGTCTCTCTCTTTGTCTCTCTCTTTGTCTCTCTCTGTCTCACTCTCAGTGTCTCTGTCTCTCTCGCTGTCTCTTCCTCGCTTTCTCTGTCTCTCGCTTTCTCTGTCTCTCGCTTTCTCTGTCTCTCGCTTGCTCTGTCTCTCGCTTGCTCTGTCTCTGTGTCTCTCTCCCTCTTTGCCTCTCTCTCTCTGTCTCATTCTCTGTCTCTCACTTTCTCTGTCTCTCTCTTTGTGTCTCTCTCTGCCTCTGTCTCTCAATCTCTTTCCCTCTTTTTCTCTGCCTCACTCTCTTTTTCTGTCTCTTTCTGTGTTTCGCTCTCCCTCTCTGTCTCCCTCTTTGTCTCCCTTTCTCTCTCTCTCTGTCTCTCTCTGTCCCTCTGTCAGTCTGTCTCTCCTTTCTCTGTCTCTCCTTCTCTTTCTGTCTCTCTCTCTGTCTGTCTCTCTGTCTCTCTCTCTATTTGTCTCCCTCCCTCTTTCTCTCTGTCTTTGTCTCTCTCTCTCTGTGTCTCTCTCTCTGTCTGTCTGTCTCTCTCTGTGAGTGTCTCTCTATCTCTGTCCCAAGCTATCTCTCTCTTTGTCTCTTTCTCAGTCCCTCTCTGTCTCTCTCTGTGAATATCTCTCTGTTTGTCTCTCTCTGACTGTCTATCTCGCCTGTCTCTCTCTCTCCTCTCTCTCTCTCTCTTGTCTGCCTGCCTTTCGCTCTCTCTCTCTTTCGCTCTCTCTTAGTCTCTCTCTGTCTCTCGCTCTCCGTCTGTCTTTATCTCTCCGTCTGTCTCTGGCTCTCATTCTCTGTCTCTCCGTCTCTCTGTCACTCCTTCCCTCTGTCTCTCTTTCCTTCCATCTCTCCTTCCCTCTGTCTCTCTTTCCTTCCATCTCTCCTTCCCTCTGTCTCTCTTTCCTTCCATCTCTCCTTCCCTCTGTCTCTCTTTCCTTCCATCTCTCCTTCCCTCTGTCTCTCTTTCCTTCCATCTCTCCTTCCCTCTGTCTCTCTTTCCTTCCATCTCTCCTTCCCTCTGTCTCTCTTTCCTTCCATCTCTCCTTCCCTCTGTCTCTCCTTCCCTCTGTCTCTCCTTCCCTCTGTCTCTCCTTTTCTCTGTCTCTCCCTCTCTCTCTCTATCTCTGTGTGTCTCTTTCTCTTTGTCTCTCTCCCTGACTTTCTCTCTCTTTCTTCCTCTCGCTCTTCCTGTCTCTTGCTTTGTCTCTCGCTTGCCCTGTCTCCATGTCACTCTCTCTCCATCTCTGTCTCTCTCCCTCTCTCTCTCTCCCTCGCTGTCTCTCTCTCTCTCTGACTGTCTCTCCCTCTGACTCACTTTTTCTCTCTCTCTGTTCCCCCTCCCTCTCTCTTTCACTCTCTGCCTCTCTTTCCCTGTCTCGCTTACTCCCCGCCAATCTCTCACTCACTGGTCTCTGTCTCTCTCTGTCTCCCTCTCGCTGACTCTCTCTCTGTGTCTTTCTCTGTTTCTGTGTTTCTCTCTCTCTCCGTGTATCTGTCTCCGTGTGTCTCTCCCTGTGTCTTTCTGTCATTGTCTCTCTGTCTCTCTCTCTCTGCCTGACTCTCCTCTCTCTCTCTCTCTCTCTCTCACTCTGTCTCTGTCATTCTCTTTCTCTCCCTGTCACTGTCTCTCTCTCGTTCTCTGTCTCTCTCTTTCTCATTCTCTCCCTCTCTCATTCCCTGTCTCTCTTACTCTCTGTCTCTCTCATTCTCTGTCTATCTCTCAGTCCCTCTCTTTCTCTCTCTCTGAATATCTCTCTGTGTGTCCCTCTCTCTGACTGTCTCTCTGCCTCTGTGTCTTTCTGTCATTCTCTCTCTCTGTCTCTCTCTCTGTCTGACTCTCCCTCTCACTCTGTCTCTGTCACTCTCTTTCTCCCTGTCACTGTCTCTCTCTCTTCCTTTGTCTCTCTCTCTCTCTCTCGTTCTCTGTCTCTCTCGTTCTCTGTCTCTCTCACGTTCTCTGTCTGTCGCTCTCTCTCTTGTTCTCTGTCTGTCACTGTCTCTCTCTGTCTGTCTCTCCCTCTCTGTCTGTCTCTCTCTCTCTTTTGTCTCTCTCTCTGTCTCTCACTCTGTCTCTCACTCTGTCTCTATCCCTGGTGTCTCTATCCTTCTGTATCTCTCTCTCTGTATCTCTCTCTGCCTCTATCCCTCTGTATCTCTCTCTCTGTATCTCTCTCTGCCTCTATCCCTCTGTATCTCTCTCTCTGTATCTCTCTCTCTGGCTCTATCTCTCTTCTCTCTCTCTGTCTCTCTCTCTGTATCTCTCTCTCTGCCTCTATCTCTCTGTATCTCTCTCTCTGTATCTCTCTCTCTGTATCTCTCTCTCTGCCTCTATCTCTCTGTATCTCTCTCTCTGTATCTCTCTCTCTGTATCTCTCTCTCTGCCTCTATCTCTCTGTATCTCTCTCTCTGTATCTCTCTCTCTGTATCTCTCTCTCTGTATCTCTCTCTCTGCCTCTATCTCTCTGTATCTCTCTCTCTGTATCTCTCTCTCTGCCCTCTATCTCTCTGTATCTCTCTCTCTGTATCTCTCTCTCTGTCTCTATCCCTCTGTATCTCTCTCTCTGCCTCTCTCTCTCTGCCTCTATCTCTCTGTATCTTTCTCTCTGCCTCTATCTCTCTCTCTGTATCTCTCTCTCTGCCCCTATCTCTCTGTATCTCTCTGTATCTCTCTCTCT